>NW_026110950.1:0-77500 GCF_024679095.1 Eriocheir sinensis | reverse complement strand
CTCTCACACTGAAGGCTTCATCGTAATGGCAGTGACTGACGGCAGTTCCGCGGAATCTGCAATTTGTGTTCGGCTTTCGGGGCACCGCGGCGTTTTACCCTCGCTGATGACACGGGGGTCGAGGAAAGCGTTTTTAGAATAATGAAAGGATAAAATGATGTATGTTAGATGTATTAAGATTGTCAGATTAAGCAAGAAAAGACAAAATTTATTCTTGTCATTTGGTTAAGGAAAGTAATTTTAGGGTAATGAAAGGAGAAGATGATGTAATATAATAGATGTTGGTTTGTCAGGTTAGGCAAGAAAAGACTGGAAATTTATATTTGTCATTTGGTTAAGGAAGGTAATTTTAGGGCAATGAAAGAAGATGATGTAGTATACTAGATGTGGGTTTGTCAGGTTAGGCAAGAAAAGACAGGAAATTTATATTTGTCATTTGGTTAAGGACAGTAATTTTAGGATAATGAAAGGAGAAGATGATGTAGTATATTAGATGTGGGTTTGTCGGGTTAGGCAAGAAAAGACAGGAAATTTATATTTGTCATTTGGTTAAGGAAAGTGGTTTTATAATAATGAAAGGAGACGATGTACGTATATTAGATGATGGTTTGTCAGGTTAGGCAAGAAAAGACAGGAAATTTATACTTGTCATTTGGTTAAGTTATTATTAGGTAAAGGGTTGGTTGTAGTTATAGTTAGGCAGTTGTAGTTATTATACATATACTAATTTGTACTCAGAGAGAGATAATAAAAAAGGAAGAAAAGATTAGCTCCACTGTGTGTGTGTGTGTGTGTGTGTGTGTGTGTGTGTGTGTGTGTGTGTGTGTGTGTGTGTGTGTGTTCAGTTTAATCGCGGTAAGGTAAATCTCCACAATTGTAAACCGGGGTGTGTGTGTGTGTGTGTGTGTGTGTGTGTGTGTGTGTGTGTTTGCTTAGTTTAATCGCGGTAAGGTAAATCTCCACAATTGTAAACCGGTGTGTGTGTGTGTGTGTGTGTGTGTGTGTGTGTGTGTGTGTGTGTGTGTGTGTGTGTGTGTCTCGGTACACACGTCAAAAAATCATATTCGGAATTCCTTTTACTTCCATGTCTGAGACTGTAATGGCGGCCGTTGAAGTTCCGCCGTGGAAAATGAGGGACGGAAGGGAGAGACTCACATACACATTTCACGAAGTTTTTAGAAAGAGATATATTCAGCGCATCAATGAACTGCAGGTCCAGGCTGGAGGGTCGGGCGGGAGAGGGGCAGACACGAGAGGCGAGAAGAGGCGAAGCGCTGGTTTGACACTTGACACCCACCACTCATCCACTATTGACCGCGCTGGTTCACTCTGCCTATAGGAGAGTTGGAGCATAAGGTTGTCTGGGAATGTTGCAAAAGGCTGTCTCTAAATGGGTAAGTGTGAACCGTGAAAGAACAGCATATATACGTCCTCTCTGCCTTTTAGGGAGGTGAGAGGATAAGGTTGTCTGGGAATATTGCGAAAGGTTGTCACTGAATGGGTATGTGGTAAGCATATATACGTCCTCTCTGGCTAAAGGAAGGTGAGAGCATAAGGTTATCTACGCATGGGGAAGTATGGACTGTCTAAGAGCAAAATATGTCCGCATTGTCTATAGAAAGGTGAGAGCATAAGGTTGTCTGAGAAAACTGCGAAAGGTTGTCTCTGTATGATTAAGTGGTAAGCATATACGTATACGTCCTCTCTGGCTAAAGGAAGGTGAGAGCATAAGGTTATCTACGAATGGGGAAGTATGGACTGTCTAGGAGCAAAGTATGTCCGCATTGTCTATAGAAAGGTGAGAGCATAAGGTTGTCTGGGAAAACTGCGAAAGGTTGTCTCTGAATGAGTAAGTGGTAAGCATATATACGTCCTCTCTGGCGAAAGGAAGGTGAGAGCATAAGGTTATCTACGAATGGGGAAGTATGGACTGTCTAAGAGCAAAATATGTCCGCTTTGTCTACGGAAGGGTGAGAGCATCAGGTTGTCTATGAATGATGTATGTGAATGGGCGTGTGAAAGAAAGAAAAATGTTATGTAAGCAAAAAAGAATACGGAATAGTTTCAAGAGATAAAAACTGAATATTGATAGTCTTACCCCTTTGAAAATAAGCATAGTGGCGTTATTACTTTACACAAACGTAAACAATCAACTGGCAGCGAGTTTGTGCCGTGTAAGAAAAGAACACTAAATGATTTCAAGAGATAAAAACCGGAATATCGATAGCCTTACCCCTTGAAAATAAACATAGTGGCGTTATTACCGTACCCAAACGTAAACAATCAACTGCCAGCGAGATTGTAGCCTCTCATAGTGCGTGGAAGCTAACAGGGAAATTGTGAAGTGCAAGAAAATAATATGGAATGCTTCGAGACATAAAAACCTAAATATTGATAGTTTTTCCATTTCAAAATAAGCACAGAGCCGTTACTACTCTACCCAAGCACGAACAACCAGCTGGCAGCGAGATTATAGCCTCTAATAGTACGCGGAGCTCGGTAACGGCGCGCCTCAGCTGGGAGTAAGGAGCGCCCAGGCCTCGGTAATGAGTGGCGGCGCGGCGCACTCCTGCCTCCTCCTCCTCCTCCGCCGCCGCAGCCGTCTTCATAATGTATTTCATAAACATTACCCGCGCGCGTGTCGAACATTGAATGTATGCAATGCCGCAGCATTTATGACGTGGCGACGAGACCTCAACACAGACACACACGCATGTACGCACGCACTTACTCGAGAACACCCCCTCCCAAGAACCCAAAAAAGAAAGAAAGAAAAAAGGGAAAGAATACAGAGACAGACAGACAAACAGAAAGGCAAGAAGACACACAAAACAGACACAGACGCACAGGCGAAACAAAAACAGAGACACACACACACAGAAAGACAGATTGATAGATAAATGGATAGACAGACAGACAGACAGACAGACAGACACACACACACACACACACACACACACACACACACACACACACACACACACACACACACACACACACACACACACACACACACACACACACACACACACACACACACACACCACCTCTCTCTCTCTCTCTCTCTCTCTCTCTCTCTCTCTCTCTCTCTCTCTCTCTCTCTCTCTCTCTCTCTCTCTCTCTCTCTCTCTCTCTCTCTCTCTCTCTCTCTCTCTCTCTCTCTCTCTCTCTCTCTCTCTCTCTCTCTCTCTCTCTCTCTCTCTCTCTCTCTCTCTCTCTCTCTCTCTCTCTCTCTCTCTCTCTCTCTCTCTCTCTCTCTCTCTCTCTCTCTCTCTCTCTCTCTCTCTCTCTCTCTCTCTCTCAGTGCTGGGGGATAATTAGTCCATTTACAGTTCCCTCCGCGCGGGGAAATCAAATTAACAAGAAGAATTTGTCTCACGTCTCACAAGGCATCGAAATAACGCGATTTAGCTCCGAGCGCAGAAACATAATATTATCAGCCAATGGAAGACGCGAGTGTGCGGAATAATGATCGGGGGGGGAGAGTGATGAAAAGCAAGCACATACACACACACGCACACGCACACATATACTAGCCCCGTCCCCACACACACACACTCACTCATATATACACACACACACTAACGCTCATTGTCGCTCTTTCTCTTTCTGTCTCTCTCTCACTCACTCACTCACACACTCATACACACAAACGCACCCTTCTCCTCCCTCTCTCCCCCCCTTCATTCCCACAAGCTCAAGATGACATTTAAAAAGAAATAGTCAAATCCCTTAGTTCAAAATGATAATAATAAAGGGAATATAATATGAGAGTCAAGATGTGAAGTGTCTTTCCGTGCCGTTGACTAAAACATGAATAAAGAACAAATATATAACGTGCACGACACTGCTCCGGCAGGAAGGAAACAAACAAAAGAAGAGCGGCTCAGAAATCGAGTGTTAGGAAGCGAAAAATGAAAAGGAAAACTAGAATAAATAAACAGACATTCACAATATCTCTCTCTCGCGCTCCAAACGAGTATGATACAAAGATGGAGATGAGATAAAGGGAGGGAGAGGAGAGAGAGCCAGGCAGTGAAGTGTATGAACTGTATGAGCATTGGTTGTATAAATGTGAGAGGATGGAGAGCAGGTAAAGTAGAGGGCCATGAAAATAGAGGGAGAAAAACAGAAAAGGTATTAGACTCCATTGAAAAAAACCTGAAGTCATCCTTACATCATTCACATAGGAATTTCCGCTAACATTCTACTCTCCCCTTGGCGTGATACCTTCCTGATTATCATTATTATTACTTGTTTTTTTCACGTTAGTTATCCATTCCTTTTCCTTGAGTTTTCCATTCCTTTTCCTTGAGTTTTCCATTCCTTTTCCTTGAGTTTTCCATTCCTTTTCCTTGAGTTTTCCATTCCTTTTCCTCTCCCAGAACGTCTCCGCCATCACAAGCTTCCTTTATGCACTCTTCCTTACTCTCCAACCTCCTTAGCTCATCTTCATGCTCCATCTCCTTCATACTTCCTCCTCCTCCTTATCCACCTCCTCTTCTCTCCTCTTCCTGCACTTTCATTGACGTTTCCTCTTTCCGGATGGCCTCTTAGAAAATTTTCCGGTACGTTTGTGTGTGTGTGTGTGTGTAAAAACGACTATACCAAAAACTCTACGGAAACATCAACCAAACTTTCACTTACTATACGGTATACTATTACGGTTCTTTTAGGCAGAAATAGTCAGATATATGGGTGGATGGAAATTAGAGCTTTACGATCTTTTTTTTTTTTGCACAGAATGGTGCATAGTGATCGTCTCCAAAGACTAGCGCCGGCTTGAGGTTCAGCCTGACGCTGCTTTGTGTATCTTTCCACCACACGACTATAACCTGTATCCTCACATTTACTAATTTATGTTTGGTTCCTGAGCTTTTGCCTGCATCTTTTTTTTCATGCGAGAAGGAGAGTGCTTGAGTAACACTTTTCACTCTAACCCACTATTTTCTTTTGTTGCTGAGTTGATGCAAGGCAGTCAGTCTTCTTAATTTAATTGGAGCCGTAATAACCGAGGGGGTAGACTAACAAAGGGATAGGTACAATTTAACCTTGAACCTCATGTGCTTCTGCTTAAAACAGACTTTTTCTCTGCAATGACAGACTTAACTAAAGTTGAGCAGATGCTGCCCCTAACTTTTATTGTAACCAGCATGCGAATATCTGTAAGCTTTGGAAGTATGCAGACAAGTCTTACTTACCCTTTGCTTGACATACCACTGTTACCCGTTACGGGAATTATTTTTGGCGTCACAGATGTCAGTCATCCACGTTCGCTATGATCGAGTGATAGGTGGAAGTTTGTCTGTTTCATCTGATGTTTATTAATGCTGGAATTACTTTACTCACTTATGCTGGAATTATATATTTCAGTGAGATTTATTACAACAGTGATTTCACAACTTGGTGACAGGATTTTCTTTTATAGTACTGTAGACCTGGCAAACTGAGTATTAGGAGTTAGTGGTGCTGACTGCCGATGCTACTAAGGTTCTCCAGACTTGTCCTTGTTATCACGTTGTAACTATTAGGAGAGTCTACGGATAACATTATCTCTTTTCACACAACCTTATCTATTGTTGTAATCCCCACCCGTCTCAAAGGCGTGCCGAGGGTAACGACACTGGCGATTAGTTGTCACGCAACGGATGAGTGTTTCTCTGCGACAGTTTTGTGTCAAGGTGTGACTCGAAGGTCCAGTGTGTAGCAGATCTTCTTCAATGATTGTTCCTTTTTCTTTTTACTATTCCAAATAGCTCCATTACCATGTATCCTAATGACAGTTTAGTCAATTTAATTTTACTAGGATGTATCATGTAAATAATTTTTCGAGCTATTATTTTGTTTTCTCGGAATAGTGCTCAACTTCCACATCCACGACTCTAGCCCTATTTACCTCAACCTGTATGTACATTACCCATTTCTTGTTACTTCCATGATTATTATCATTGGCATTTCCCTATGTTGTATCGTTAGGAAGGCTCTGACTTCTGTGATAATCTTTAAGGCAACTGTAATAAGATCACGCTTAGCTAGTACACTTTGGGCGACTGTAACATGGGTAGGTACTGAAATTTGCAAAGGTGGGGTGAGTCGCGAGGTCGCGACTTCTAGGGAACCGAGCGCTGTAACATGTACATTATAATGTACATGTGAATGTATGACTGTACGTGTGGCGACACCCGGTCGGTATCGCACAACAGAATGTTTAACAACACGTCGTGCTTTTGGCCGTGGGAAGCTGTGATGAACTGACACTAGGATCAGCAAATGATGACTTTCATCAGCCGTCATCAACCGGAAGCCCCACCCTTCCGGACGATCTAACAAGCAAATAAAACGAGCGAGCAACGCGAAGACGACGGGAGAGGACGGGAGAAGCGGAAGAAAACGGGTGACGGGCAGGCGAACGGTGCTCTGCCGCCCCGCGCCCTGTGGTGTGGCTGGCTCTCAAATCGTGCGACTCGCTCACGTAAACTGTAAACCTTGTATACAACTGTTAATATAGTTAAAATTACGTTTTGTCTTGGTATTTCCCTGTGAGAGGGAGAACTAAAGTTAACTAAAGTGAACTTATAACGGCTACCGCTCGGCCAACACATAATACACCTCACTTAAGCAAAGGCTATAGTGTTGTATCAACCACTTCAATCAACTGGAGAACGCAGGCAACGGTACATCGGACTTGACGTGAGATAACAGTTCGCGCCTTAAACTTATTAAAAATAACACTTTAACAAAAACTCTTACAAACATCTAACAAAAAAGCTAACAGGTTTGTGCCAGACCCTATCAAAAGCTTTTGATATGTCCAGCGCAATAGCAAAGGTTTCACCGAAACGGCTAACAGAGGATGACCAAGAGTCAGTTAAGAAGGCAAGGAGATCACCAGGAGAACGCCTCTTGTGGAACTCATACTGGCGATCAGATAGAAGGTCAGAAGTGGAAAGGTGCTTTTGAATCTCCCTGTTAGGGATTGATTCAAAAGCTTTAGATAGACAAGAAAGTAAAGCTATAGGGCGGCAGTTTGAAGGATTGGAACGGTCACCCTTCTTAGGCACAGGCTGTATGAAGGCATACTTCCAGCAGAAAGGAAAGGTAGATGTTGACAGGCAGAGGCGAAAGACTGATCAGGCAGGGTGACAGCACGGAGGCACAGTTTTTAAGGTGTGTGTGTGTGTGTGTGTGTGTGTGTGTGTGTGTGTGTGTGTGTGTGTGTGTGTGTGTGTGTGTGTGTGTGTGTGTGTGTGTGTGTGTGTGTGTGTGTGTGTGTGTGTGTGTGTGTGTGTGTGTTTCTATCAAGCCATGTGTGTCTTTAATAATTTTTCTTTCTATGTATCTATCTATCTATATCTATCTTTATTTATTTATTTATTTATTTATTTATTTTTCTTTTGTGTGTGTGTGTGTGGAAGCGCGCGCGTGTGAAGAAGGAATTGTCGGTCTTACATCAGGGGCAGCTTATGGCATTTCAGCGAGCTTCATCCGTCACTCCGAGAAGGCATTTTTGTGATAGCAATAGCCTGGGCAGGCGAGAGGCGAGAGGCGCTGTACAAATATGGGCAGGAATAACACACACACACACACACACACACACCGGCTGTCATGCATGCAAAGAGCGCGGGGCTTGGCAAGTGGTGAGGCGGATCATTGCCAATTTCCCGACACGTGCAGCCGAGGAGCGGTGATTTAAAGTGTCTCAGTGACGACCATATTCTTGAACCTTTCGCCGCCCATGCAGACACATTTGACAAGGCTTTCGTAGGGGTTTGGGGCATTTCCAGGGTAGTTTAATGACCCTGGTGGTAGTTTGACCCTTCTTCTTTACCGTGAACGTGAAAAAAACACTCATGAAAACCAGATTAATCTAATTATCGACCTTTGGAAATAGTTAATGTGAGAGCTCGAAGGGTCTAGATTCCAGAGGTTCTCAAACTGGATGCCGCGGACAGTGCCTAGGGGTGCCACAAGATCATCGTGAATTTTGAATCATACTTTTTTTCTTCTTCTTATGTTAGTCTGCATTTACAACTCTTAAGTTAATCTAACTCGACTGATGAGTTATGTTTGGGCATGTACTGTACCGTACGCTAATTTTTGGTTTGGGTATGGATAATAGTTTTAATTCATTGATTAGAGTAATTTAAACAGGTACAATTGTGTATAAGAAGTTTAGTAGGGTTTGTGGGCATTTAGCTTTATGACCCTGGTGGTAGTTTGAGAAAGTTTCTGCACCATGAACGCGTTGTTGTTGTTCCTGTCGCTGCTGTTGTTGTTTTTGATCTTCTGCTTCATCTTCTCCTTTTTTTGCTCTTTTCCTTCTCCTTCTTTTTTCTCTTTTTCTCCTTGTTCTACTTCATCATCATCATCATCTTCCTCCTCATCTCCATCTTCTTCGTCTAATTCATCATCTTCTTCTCCTACTTCTTCTTCTTCATTTTCTTCTTACTTTCTTCTTGTTTTCTCTTCTTGTTTTTTTCTTTTCTTGTTCTTCTTCTCCTCCTACTTCTTCTTCTTTACCTTCCATTGTGACGCGTCTTCCCTCTATTTGCCTTTAGAAGTGACTGCTATAGGCGAAGGGAGCGTCTAAGAATACCGACATTAGACCCAGTGCACTTGCTAGCCCTTCACGTGTTTTATTTTCCTTCTCTCATTAACGTTAACACTAAAAGTAACGATTTTAATTAGCCAGAACAAGATTTTTTAATGTAGCTCGGAAATATAAATAAATATCTTGAGTTTGTCTCCTTCCCTTGTGAACGCTGACACTAAAAGTAACTATTTTGGGAATCCAGAGTAACGCATTTTTGCTTCGAATCAAACCTTAAATATTTGAGTCTCTTTCTTTCCCATTACCGTTAACACCTTAAGGTACTATTTTAAGAAACAAGAACAATATACTTTACGATGCCGCTTCGAATTAAACATTAAACCCCTTGGCTGCAGATTCCCTACAAGAAGACATCACCAAGCTACATAAATGAAACAAAAAGTGGCTTCTACAATGCAATGAAGAGAAATGTAGTCATGCACCTTGGGAGTGGATATCCAGTATACCAATCCCACATGGGAAACACTCCACTATCCATCAGTGGCAGAGAAAGACCTGGAAATATATGTTACCAGGCTACCACTGAAGGTGAAGTCCGTGCAAATCCCAGCGGACGGGTTAACATCTGATTCTTAAATTTATCATTAACGTTAACGCTAAATCTAACTATTCTGAGAACGCTGCTTCGAATCACTATACATTAAACATCTGATTCTTAACTTTCTCTCATTAACATTGACGCCAAAACTAACTATTCTGAGAAGCCAGAACAACGCATTTTTGACACCGCTGGGAATTTAATCTAATATAAAACTTTCTCTCATTAACGTTGATGCTAAAACTATTTTGAAGAGCCAGAACAACACATTTTGGACGCAGACTGGAATTATACATTACATACCCGAGTCTAAACTTTCTCTTTCTCCTTCTTTCTGCATATCATAATACGAACTTCTGCTCCTCGAGTCAGGCGGAGGAGGAAACACGCTTACTTCATCAAAGCAGAGGCGGGGCAAAATGAAGTTCCGGAAAAAGTCTCTTCTCGTGAATGTTAATCATATGAATGCTGGTGTCTGGGCGCCCGAAGGAACACACACGGAAAGGGGCATTTTATTACCATTATTATTATTATCGAGATCCATGAAAAGGCATCAAGGGAAAATCAAGAGCTGGTTGATACCCAACCAAGTCCCCTCGATGAGTGAACCTGGACATGAAAAGTGACAGTAAAACACAGGGAAGCACAGAAATGACGATTATATGACAAATACCCGCAACAAACTTCGACATAAACACTCCCATAGACGAGCAGACATACATATAAAAACAAAGAATGATCGTGATAGTCAAACACTAGAAAACACAGAACTGACGGTAATGTAACGAGGATTCTCAATCTTCGTCATGCAGAAAACTCATACACACGAGCTCTGCCTAATTACAGGGTGGCGGTGGTCGAGTGTTCAGCGTGCACGCTTAGTGAGTCCGTGGACCTAGGTTCGAAAACCACCGAAACGCGTTTATTTTTTTTAACCATCGCCGAGTGGCGGAAGATTACCCACGTGCTGCCCAGATCTTCAATTAACCCTGACTTCAGCGATTTCGTTCAAGAGGAGCACCGGGGGGCAGCATGGGCCAGGCAAGAGTCATACATTACGGCAGCAACTAAAAATTAAATTCGCCTGCGCCACTAACGGGCTGAGGTCGCCCAAGGTGCCCTTCAAGACAGCCTACCGGCGCTACAGGCAGCACAAAAAGAAGTAACAACCCAGCATATATATGTTCCGAAATTTGTGGGAAACTATACAGGAAATCTCGTGTGTCCGGTGTTGTATCGAAAACCTCACCATTATGGATTGTATAGGACTGTAAAATTTGATTCGGGCGGTTACAAACACACTGGAAATAGCGATCATTTGGCGAGGATTTTCTACAAACCTCGTCAAGCAGAAAATGCACACTCGCACGTTGCCTTCCTGCGAGATTCAACCCCTCTAAGTGCCCGCGTGACGCTCTGCACGTTAATTAAAGCCATAAACGACGCACTCTGCCTCCTGGTCCTTGTCATGGCCTTCACCCCCACGCACCCCGTCGACCCTTCTTCATAAACGGCTCAAGTCCCTCAAAGACCGTGGCTCAAGCGTCGCCTTAAGGGATAATGTGGTTTAGGACACACGGGCAAACAAACACACAAAGACCAGTATTCTCAGACGCTTACGGCTCCCATAACAACTATTTCCAAGGCCACAAAGGAGATTAGTCGGGTTCTCACGAGTGTTTCTTCACGTTCATGGTGCAGAAGCCTTGTCACACTTTCATTAGGCTCATGAAACTACCCATGGAAACACTAACACAACCCCTACCAAAGCCTTATCAAATGTGAGTGTTAATGAAAGAAATGTTTGAGACTACGACCCTAAGACACCTAAGAAGACAACTGATATATAGTGCGTGATTGTAGAGACACACAAACACACACATTGGGACACAAAAAGACGACTGCGAAATAATGGTCCATGAGATAGAGAAACACACGCACATCAAGACACAGAAGACAGCTGATACATCGTGGTTAGGGAGACACACAAACACACTAAAACACACACAACAAAACAACTCAAGACATCACCCATACACGCAAAACAAGATGGGAAGAAAAGAGGGATAGAAGTATAAGAAGAGAAGTAGGAAAGAGGAAGGAAGAGAGGAAAACAGCTGAAGCGGAAAGAAGAAGCCTCCAAATATGCGAGAATCAGGGCTTAAAACACGTTCATCTGGGATATCGTGGTTCAGAGGACACAAGAAAACAACTAAGACATCACTTATAAACACACCAACAAGTATAATTATAAGTAAGCCGAAGACAGAAAAGACATAAAAGAAGACAATTGGGACAACGTGGTTCAGAAGACAGGCACAAAACACACTAAGACACAAGAAAACAACTCAAGACATCACTTATAAACACACCGACAAGTCTAATTATATGTAAGCCGAAGACAGAAACGACATAATGGAGGACAAATGAGACACAGTGGTTAAGAAGACAGGCAAACAACATCCTAAGACACAAGAAGACAACTCAAGACATCACTTATAAAACACACCAACAAGTCTAATTATAAGTAAGCCGGAGACATAAAAGAGACATAAAAGAAGACAATTGCGGCACCGTGATTAAGAGGACAGGCTCACAACACACTAAGACGCAAGAAGACAACTCAAGACATCACTCGTCCACACACAAACAAATCTAAGTAAACAAAAAAGACTCACACCGATGTTAAACTCCTTAGTCTACTCTTCCTCTTCCTCCCTCTCCTCCTCCTCCTACTTCTATTCTTCTTCTTCTTCTTTTTCTCCTTCTTCTTCGTCTTTTCTTCTTTTTCTTCATAATTTTCTTCTTCATCTTTTTTCTTGATATTTTTCATAAACTTTTTCTTTTTCATTTTCTTATTTTTCTTCTTCTTTTCTCCTTCTTTTTCCTCTTTTTTTCTACTTGCTCTTCTTCTTCTTAAGTGCTAAGTGTTATATTCACTTTACTTAAACACATTCTCCCTTGCACACTTGCGCATCCCTTCTGCCCACACCCTACACCTCCCTTACACCTCCTCACAACACTGTGGTGCACATACAACTCCTTCCTAACTGCATTAAGCTCCTTCTTAACCTTACTACACATAATTTACATATTATTTTCCAAGAAGTTTACTAGGAGGTCCTTTTTTTCAGGCTGATTTTCTTTCATTGTTTCGGTCCGTAAATTCCCGCCGCGGCGTATACCCAGCCGCGCGGAGGGCGAAATTCCCTGGAGACCCTTTGTTTTTTCCTCCCCTACCCGGCCGCGTGAATCCCCTAGAGGGAAGTCTAACGAGAACACCTGCCCGAGTCAGACAGGAGGGAGTTAATCGTTCCCTCCTGACCTACTGCCACTCATTCTCTCTGAGCTTAAAAGGTAACACAACATAAAAGATATGGTTTCATCACTACGCAAATGCCCCGGGTGCAAAGGACGCTTCGCCCCACTATATTTTGATAAGGGGGCGGAGTCATGTAGACACTGTCACGTGGAAAAGAGGATCTCAGATTTAGAGAGGGGTTTATCTGAGTGCCTTAAAGCGTTGAACCAACGTCCCCCTCTACCCGCTCCCACCCCCGCTGCTTCTTCCTCTTCTTCATCCTCTTCTTCTTCTTCTTCTTCTTCTTCTTCTTCTTCTTCTTCTTCCTCTTTCTCTTCCTCTTCTTCTTCTTTGCCTTCTTCTTCTTCTCCTACTCCAACTGCCTCCACCCCCTCTTCATCTCCCTCCTCCCTCTCCTCCATCCTCCCAGGGGTCCGGACGAGAGCCATGGCCCGCAAGGTTAGGTCTTCTTCTTCTTCTTCTTCTTGTGTTACCGCTTCCACTGCGTGCCCATCCATCTCCTTCTCGTCCCCCCCGTCCTCCTTCTCCTCCTCCTCCCCCCCATCCTCGTCGTCCCCCTCCCCCTCCCCCTCGTCCTCCTCCTCCTCCTCCTCCTTCTCTTCCCTCTCCTCCTCCTCCTCCTCTGCTTCTTCTTCTCCTTTTTCTTCTCCCTCTTCTTTTTCTTCTTCTTCTTTTTCTTCTTCTTCTTCTTCTTCTTCTTCTTCTTCTTCTTCTTCTTCTTCTTCTTCTTCTTCTTCTTCTTCTTCTTCTTCTTCTTTTTCTGCTTCCACCTCCGCTGCCCGCTAATCCATCTCCTCGTCCCCCTCGTCCTCCTCCTCCACTCCCTCCTCCTCCTCCTCTGCTTCTTCTTCTACGCCTTCTTCGTCTTCTTTTTCCTCTCATTCTTCCTCCTCCTCCTCCTCCTCCTCCTCCTCCTCCTTCAACTCCTCCTCCTCCCCTTCCTCCTCCTCCTCCTCCTTCAACTCCTCCTCCTCCCCTTCCTCCTCCTCCTCCTCCTCCTCCTCCTCCTCCTCCTCCTCCTCCTCCTCCTCATCATCATCATCATCATCATCATCATCATCATCTCCTTCTTCTTCTTCTCCTGCTTCTTCTCCTTCTTCTTCTTCCTTCTCTTCACCTCCTTCTTCCTCCTCCTCCTCCTCCTCCTCCTCCTCCTCCTCCTCCTCCTCTTCCTCCTCCCCCTCCTCCTCCTCCTCCTCCTCCTACTCCTTCCTAGCTTGCAGGCGTAGACGGAAGACCATCCTCCCAGCCGTCTCCTGTGAAGACGGATCACACTTCAACGGATCAAGGGTCAACACCAAGGTTAACATAAAGCTGGTGGGTGACAGCATTGTTAGAGAACAACTGACTGAGTTCTGTGGACGAAGTATCAAGAACAGAAGACGCTACTGTATTCCTGGTGCAAAACTACAAGATATAGAAGAAGCGGCAGACCTCGTCTCAGACCGCACGGAACAGGACACACTCTTTGTTTTGCACGCTGGCACGAACAACGTTCAAACAATGCCAACGGAGGAAATTATAGCTGACTACCGACGAGTAATCCGCCGCTTCAAGGAAAAGTCTTCCGAGAATCAACGCCTTCACAAGCTTCCACAGAAAGGCGTCGAACATCAACAACAGATTGAAGCACCTCTGCCAGGACGAGGAAGTTTCGTTCGCAAGTCTGTGGGATCATTTCTACCTTTTCCGTCCTGGCGGTCTCCACCTCAATGCGATTGGCTCAGCACGGCTTGTTAGGCTGCTGAACGAGGAGGTACTTTTGTACTCAAAAAACTCCGAGCGCGGGAGGGGCACCAAAGTATCGTAAACAACCAACCAGTAGAGACCGCCCATCATACACCAACGCCCCCAACAGAAAACACACGCAGACACCAGACTACTGTGCCTCGAAGCGTTGAAGTCAAGAAGGACATTTCTGTCCTATACACCAACGCGCGGAGCTTAATACCCAAACGGGATGAGTTACTTGCCTACGTTGACGTAGAAAGTCCGGACGTGATTGCCATCACCGAAACGTGGGCCACCTCTGACCACCTAATGACCGAATTCTCAATTCCAGGATACGAGAGCTTCTACAAAAACAGACTTCACAAGAAAGGAGGAGGTGTTATCTGTTACGTCAAGAACAAATACCCTGCCGTGGAAATAACCAAAGAAGACTCAGAGAAATATGTCACTGTATATGTTGAACTGGAGACTAGCAAGCACAACAAAATAACGATTGGAACCGTTTACAGACCTCCAAAGCAACAAGCAGCGGACGACGAAGCGCTGTACGAAGAAGTCCACACCGTAACACAAAACAAACAAACAGTCATTATCGGGGACTTTAACTGTTCCAACATTGACTGGACCACGATGACTGGAGATCGGGAGGGTAACAGATTGCTCGAAATGTTAGAGGACACTTTTCTTACTCAGATTGTTACCCAACCGACAAGGGAAAATAACTTATTAGACCTAGTACTCGTGAGTGATTCAGATCTCACACGTGAATGTCAAGTCGGCGAAAAACTGGATGGTTGCGACCATCACCTAATTCGCCTAAAGATCAGAACAGACCATGAACTCACCGAAAACACGTCCAAGATTCCAGACTACAAAAAAGCCAATTTTAACTTCGCTCGTGAGCTGTTAACCCAGACATCTTGGGAACCCATGAACCTCACTCCGGTGGACGGCGCGTGGAACGGCTTTATGAATAAACTCCTGGAGGTAGAGAGAACGACTGATCCCATGAAGACAAGGAGAACAACTAATGTCACAAGCACACCATGGATGACTACCCAAGTTCGAAGGGCGATTAATTTGAAGAAGAGAAAATACAGCTTGCTAAAGGAAAACAGCACTGACGAGGCACGCGAACAGTACCATCAAAGCCTCAGAGCTTGCAGAACACTCATTCGCCAGCGTAAACGCGACTATGAAAAACAAATTGCACGCGAAGCCAAGTCCAACCCGAAAAAGTTCTTCACGTATATAAGAACCAAAAAGAAGACAAAAAGCAATATCGGTCCCCTAAAAGATGAAAGTGACGTACTAACACAGGACAGTAGACAAATGGTCGAAATACTAAACAGGAACTTCGCGTTTGTGTTCACGGTCGAGAATGCCCAGTCCGTACCCGAGAGCCCTTCCCCACCGATGGGAGTCACTCCCCTAGAAATTGGCACAATCGACGAACGGGATGTGAAAAAGTACCTAGACAAACTCGAGACAAACAAGTCTACCGGACCTGACGACTTGTTACCCAGGCTGCTCAAGGAACTCAAGCAGTAAATCCTCAAGCCACTCACCGCCATCTACAATCTGTCACTACAACAAAACAAAGTCCCAAAAGACTGGAAACAAGCGAACGTAACACCGATCTACAAAAAGGGAGACAAAAGTGTGGCCCTAAACTACAGACCAATCAGCTTGACCTCAGTGGCGGGAAAAATCCTCGAGAAGATCATCAGAGACAAACTCGTTAGATTCCTTGAAGACAACAAAATCATTTCCGATGCTCAGGACGGTTTCAGGAACAAGCGCTCATGCTTAACCAATTTATTGGACCATGGTATCTATGAAAACTGGGATAATCATATCCCCAGTGATGTTATATATCTTGACTTTCAGAAAGCCTTTGACAAAGTGCCACATGAAAGACTCCTCAAGAAACTTAAGTCGGCGGGATTAGGCGACGATCTGACAGCGTGGATCAAAGACTGGCTCACTGAAAGAAAACAACGAGTTGTACTCAACGGACAGGCCTCCGAGTGGCTCCCGGTCACAAGTGGAGTGCCACAGGGGTTAGTGCTGGGACCCATACTTTTCATCATATATATCAACGACCTAGAACTAGGATTAAAATCCAATCTTTCAAAATTTGCCGACGACACAAAGGTGGGTGGGAAGGCCCTCACGACGGCAGACTGCGAAATTATCCAGAGAGACCTGGACCAGATCACTCGTTGGTCAGAAAAATGGCAGATGTCCTTCAACACTACCAAATGTAAAGTAATGCATATCGGATCCAGAAACAGCAACCACATATACCACATGGGTGGCGAACATGTTGTGCAAGAGGAATGAGACCTCGGGGTCACCATCAGCAGTGACTTGAAACAAACAAAACACTGCAAGTCCGCCTGTAAGAAAGCCAATACAATGCTTGGGTTCATATCGAGGAACTTCGAATACAAGACGCCGGGAGTTATGTTATCCTTGTATAATTCGCTGGTAAGGCCCCACCTGGAATACGCCGTGCAATTCTGGTCTCCTAATTACAGGAAAGACATTGAATTACTTGAGAGAGTACAGCGCCGCGCCACGAATATGATACCATCACTAAGGACGAAACCCTATGAAGAACGACTCGAGCGACTCAACCTCTTCACGTTGGAAAAGAGATGACTGCGGGGAGACATGATACAAGTCTTTAAGTACCTGAACAAGCTCAGCAACGTTGATCACTCCAAACTCTTCACGCTACAAACTAACCTGAGAACAAGAAACAACGGAAAAACAATTCAAGCAAAGCGATGCAATACCGACATCGGCAGGAGTTATTTCTCGAATAGAGTTGTTCGCCACTAGAACAGCCTTCCTGCAGAAGTGGTTAGCGCAGAGACCATCAACTCCTTCAAGAAACGCATTGATCGCCACTTTACTGCAACGGGAGTGAACTGAACGTTCCCAAGAGTAGGTACACAAGTGCTTTAATCCTTCCCTGCAAGCCACTCCTATGGCAAACGGATCGATTAAATCACTGAACGCAGGCAGCCTAGTTATGAGCCAACAGGCTTTCTGCTGCCTGCTAGTCCATGTTTCCATGTTTCTTCCTCTTCCTCTTCCTCCTCCTCCTCCTCCTCCTCCATGACCACCATCCCAACACTGCACGGGTCCTGATGCCCAAACATTTGCAAGTCGTTTCCATAATGGTCTCCTCGCCTCACTGACGACCCTCCCTGCGCCACGCCCTCCAGGACCCTCCACGACCAAAGTCACCCTTCAAACGACCAACTGAAGACCGGACGACGACAATAAAATCACAGCTGTCCATCAACCAGCCCCAATGATACAAATAGGTGCCTGTTTGGTAACGATGGCCTTCATCTAAATTGTGTGGGCAAGGCGAGGCTACGCAGAGTTTTAGATGAGGAAATATCGAAAGAGCTAAGACAGGTGCAGCAACGAGGTGAGGTAGCTTTCAGCTTAGCCGGGAGGAAACCAAACCCTGATTTTGAGGTCAGGCCGCAGGTGTACAGTACTGAGCAGGATGTCAGGTCACCAGACCCACAGGTGAGGGGTACTGAGGTAGCAGTGAGGTCAACAGCCACGCAGGTGGTTGGTGAGGTAGGGGTAATTGAGGACAGTCAGGTCTGAAGCGCTATTCCAGTGAAACGACAGTTGATAGATGGCACACACTCGACGAATAAATTAAACATCTTTTATGTAAATGCCCGCAGCATCGTTCAGAAGCTTAGCCACTTGATAATACATGCAATTACAGAGTAACCCGACTTAATTTTGATCACGGAAACATGGCTGAATATGCGCGATAAATATCACTCAGGTGAAGTAGCTATTAATGATCACAATGCGTTTGCTAAGTGTCGTTTACACAAAAAAGGAGGAGGTGTAATAATATATGCGAAAAATAATTTAGAAGTCATTCAGATAAACATAGCCGAAACAGAGGCTTAAGATTCATTGTACGTACAAGTAACGATCAATAATGAAACGTATGTTCTGGGCGTAGTTTACCGACCTCCTAAATCAAATGAAGATATTGATGGAAATCTCTACGCAGAGATAAATAGAGTCATCAGAAATAAAAATGCAATAATATGCGGTGACTTCAATAACCCCTCCGTTAACTGGAATGCACTTTCTGGCGACAGAGAAGGCGAGAGATTAATTGACTTTGCACAAAATTAATTTCTTAATCAAACTGTTACCCTGCCGGCACGCGGATATAACATTCTTGATTTAATCTTCGCGACCGATAGTCATCTCATAACTGCCTGTGAGGTAAGCGAGCAATTAGCAAGCAGCGACCACATCATAATAAGATGTGCTTTGAATATTGAAACAAAAGCACGAGCAAACTCACTCTTAATACCTAATTATAGTTAAGCAAATTTTACGGACCTAAAAAGAGAACTGGCTTCAGTAAATTAGAATCATTAGCTCAATAACGTCAGCGTTCAAGAAATGTATAATCGTTTTACTGTACAAATCACAGCGAGCGTAAATAAATTCATCCCACTCAAGCCACGAAGGACTGATAATCAAAAACCGTTGTAGATAAATAATTACTTAAAAAAAATTATCGTCGAAAAGAGAAAATTTTATAAGAAATGTAAACTGACACATGATTCACAGGATCACACAAATTACATCAATGGCAAGAGAGGGTGCGAAAGAAAAATCAGAAAACAGAAACGCGAGTATGAGATGAAAATATCACTCGATGCCAAGATAAATCCCAGGTTATTTTTTAGTTACATAATAAACAAAAAAACTGTTAAAAATAATATCGGCCCACTACTATTAAGTGGCAAAACGATTAGTGATGATAAAGGCATGGCGTCGGTCCTAAATTCAACCTCTAGTAGCGTATTTACAAAAGAGAACATGACATCGATTCCAGCACCGAAGATAATTTTTCAAGGCCCTGAAGGACATAAGCTTCCATTGACCGAAATTGATGTCAGCGAAGTGCGTGCGTCCCTACAGAGAATAGATCCAAATAAATCTCCGGGCCCCGATAATTTATCTCCTCGTGTGTAAAGATAATGTAGTCAACAGCTAGAATTACCCATAACATTAATATTCAACAAGTCATTAGCACAGGCCAGTGTGCCTCTCGAGTGGAAAAAGGCCAAAATTACCCCGATCTTTAAAAAAGGAGAAAAAAATTATCGTCCTATCAGCCTTACGTCTGTCCTAGTGAAACTATTCGAAAAAATAATCAGGGATAAAATGATCACTTTCCTTGAAACAAATGAATTAATAACTGATAGTCAGCATGGATTTCGTAGTAATCGGTCTTGCCTTACGATTCTTTTAACCTTTTTCAACGATGTTTATACCTGTTGGGATGCCCGAAGCCCATATGACGTAGTTTACCTAGATTTTCAGAAAGCATTTGATAAAGTTCCTCATGTTAGGCTTATCTCAAAACTGCGTTCCCACGGTATTAACGACCATCTATTTGCGTGGATTCATGACTGGCTCACCGACAGAGAACAACGTGTAGTTCTTAATGGTGAAGCATCGGATTGGAAACCCGTCACCAGTGGCGTGCCCCAAGGTTCGGTCCTGGGGCCAACACTATTCATAATTTACGTGAGCGACTTAGAAACTGATATCCTATCAAAAGTAGCCAAATTCGCCGACGACACAAAATTAGGAGGTATGGTAATGAACAGTCAAAGTTGCGAGAACATTCAAATATACTTAATAAGACTTGCCGACAGGAGCGAAAAATGGCAAATGAGTTTTAACGTAGATAAATGTAAAGTAATGCACATAGGTGAAAAAAATCCGAACTTTAGATATCAGATTCAAGGACATGAGCTCAGCGAGGTTAAAAAAGAAAAAGATCTTGGTGTTATTATCAGTAACACTCTTAAAATAACCGATCAATGTTCTGCAGCGAGTAAAAAAGCCAATATGATGTTGGGATTAATCTCAAGAAACTTTGATTATAAATCACCCGAACTTATGAAGAGATCATATTTAGCATTTGTAATACCACACCTAGAATACGCCGTTCAGTTCTGGTCACCGAACTATATCAAAGGTCAAGTTTTGCTAGAAAAGATACAGCAACGAGCAACCAAACAAATTTAAGCGCTCAGAAACTTGCCATATGACGAGCGTTGAAAGCGTTTATATATGTTTTTCCTAAAAAAAAAGCGAGGGATAAGAGGGGACTTAATTGAAGTGCTGAAAATCCTTAATGGGTTCGACAACATTAAGCCAGATAGTCTATTCCAGAGAGAAACCATCACAAGAACACGCAGCAACGGTATGCATTTAAAGGGAAATCGATGTAACACATTGGTGCGCAGAATTTTTTTTTAAATAACAGAGTCGTCGATCACTGGAATAGACTCCCACCGTCAGTAGTTAGCGCACAGTGTATCAATAGCTATAAGTATTCTTTGGATAAGTACTTCAGGGACATAAGATTATACTGACCCTTTTTCGCATATTTTCAGAGAGATTGCAGCAAGACCTCAATCTATATTCATATAATTCTCCCCCACAACCTAGATTGCAAGTAGCGTAAGTTAACAATAAAATAAAGCAACAGTTAATGTCCGCATGACAGGTGGAGTGAGGTGTGGGTGCAGTAAGGTGACAGGTTGCTGGTGCGTGCCTAGTACCGCCGGTAAAACGAGGATCAAGCCTCCACCTGTGCCCCTGAAACTACACCTCACCCATCGTGAGTATTAAGGGGGGATTCTGGGGCTGCCCTGTGTAGGCCACTCGTCCTCTGCCAGTCTCCCAGTATTTCTATGTTCTTATGTTCTTATGTAATGAAGTCATTTTCCCCCACAGCTTAGGTTACCAGTAGTGTAAGTTAAGGGTAGTAACTTCCTCCTATTTCTCTCTTTACTGTAACATTTCCATGGCCGTTTCCTCCTTAAGGGTACATGGTGTTCTCTTCTAACTATTTCCTGCCGGCACGTTGCCGGAGGGAGAGGTGGGTGGGGAGGAGCCTTCATCTTTTCTGTCCTATTCTACCACACGTAGATTACAAGTAGTAGCGGTAGTAAACAGATACCCTCGCCATAGACCGATAGGTCTTCTGGTGTCTGTTCTTCCTATGTATTCCTATGTAATGTTGTTGATGACGTTTTGAGGGCCGTAAGACATATGCCCACATACAGAGATAGATAGATATATTGAGATAGTTTATTGACCACAGTAATAGGAATAAATGTTGATACTACACACACACACACACACACACACACACACACACACACACACACACACACACACACACTTTATAACATCCTGGTCAACTACCTTTTTTTTTTTACCTCATTAAGTTAACAACCTAACCTAACCTTACCTAACCTAACAACCAAACCTAATCTTACCTTACCTAAGCTAACATAACAAAGCCTAACCTTACATAATGACCTTCCGATCATGAACAAAAATTCCTACCACTAAATGCTAAGAAGACACGGTGGTGGTGGTGGTGACTGTGATGATGGTGGTAGTGATTGTGGAAGTAGTAGTAGTAGTAGTAGTAGTAGTAGTAGTAGTGGTGCTTCCTGACATCCCAGCGTTATCAGTAATATAGAGAAGAGCCCCACACAAACCAAAGCGAGATTCTATGGATGTGTATTACGTGTGTTCCATCCATCAGCCGTATTCTTTATTTTTGCTCTGAGTCGGGAAGGGAAACACGAGGGAAGGAGAAGGAAAAAGAGCGAAAACATCACAAAAAACATCCCTCATCCCAGCGTCACCACCACTTCCTCCTTGCCGTAAACAGGTGGTGTGTGTGTGTGTGTGTGTGTGTAGCTGTCACTTTAGTTTATGCGTATGTAAGTCACCCAGTCGTGCTTGTCTGGTTATGATTTGTCTGTCTGTCTGTCTGTCTGTCTGTCTGTCTGTCTGTCTGTCTATTTATCCATCTATCTATCTGTGTCTGTCTTTATCTATTTCGTTCTGTTCTCTCTGCATATAAAGGTCTGTCTGTCTCTAATTACCTGCCTCTCTGTCTGTCTGGTTGTTAATTTGTCTGTCTATCTGTCTGTTTAACCCCACCCCTCACACGCACGCCGTCCCCATCACCGCATCGTCCTGTCCCTCACACCGCCACCCCCGCCACCGTCCCTCGCACGCCTTCCCCACCGCCGCCTTTTCCTGTACCATGCACATCACCCCCGCCACCGTCTCATCCTGTCCCTCGAACGCCACCTCCGCCACCGCCTCCTCCTGTCCCTCACACACCACCCCCGCCACCGCCTCCTCCTGTCCCTCGCACGCCTCCCCCAGCGCCGCCTTTCCCAGTACCTCGCACGCCTCTCCCGCCACCGACTCCTCCTGTCCCTCGCACGCCTCCCCCACCGCCGCCTTTTCCAGTACCTCATACGCAACCCCCGCCAACGCCTCCTCCTGTCCCTCGCACGACACCCCCGCCACCGCCTTCCCCTGTCGCTAACACGCCACCCCCACCCACCGCCTTATCCTGTCCATCACACGCCTCCAGCACCGCCGCCTTTTCCAGTACCTCACACGCCATCACCGCCACCGCCTCCTGTCCCTCGAACGACACCCCCGCCACCGCCTCCTCCTGTCCCTCACACGCCACCCCCGCCATAGCCTCCTCCTGTCCCTCACACGCCTCCCTCGCCACAGCCTCCTCATGTCCCTCACACGCCATCCCCGACACCGCCTCCTACTGTCCCTCATACGCCTCCCACGCCACCGCCTCCTCCTGTCCCTCGCACGCCACCCCCGCCACCGCCTCCTCCTGTCCCTCAAACGCCACCCCTGCCACCGCCTTCTCCTGTCCCTCACACGCCTCCCACAACGCCGCCTTTTCCAGTACCTCACACGCCATCACCGCCACCGCCTCCTGTCCCTCGCACGACACCCCCGCCACCGCCTCCTCTTGTCCCTCACACGCCACCCCCGCCACCGCCTCCTCCTGTCCCTCCCCCGCCTCCCCCGCCACCGCCTCCTCCTGTCCCTCACACGCCACCCCCGCCACCTCCTCTTCCTGTCCCTCACACACCTCCCCCGCCGCCGCCTCCTCCTTTCCCTCGGACGCCACCCCAGCCACCGCCTCCTCCTATCCCTCACACGCCATCCCCGCCACCGCCTCCTCCTGCCCCTCACACGCCTCCCCCAACGCCGCCTTTTTCAGTACCTCGCCCTCCACAACCCGCTACTTCCTCCTCCTGTCCCTCGCACGCCATCACCGCCACGGCCTCCTCGTGTCCCTAGCAAGCCACCCCCGCCACCGCCTCCTCTGTCCCTCGCACTCCACCCCCGACACCGCCCTCCTCCTGTCCCTCGTACGCCACACCCGCCACCGCCTCCTCCTGTCCCTCGCACGAAACCCCTGCCACCGCCTCCTCCTGTCCCTCTCACGCCACCCCCACCCCCGCCTCCTCCTGTCCCTCGCACGCCACCCCCGCCACCGCCTCCTGTCCCTCGCACGCCACCCCCGCCAACGCCTCCTCCTGTCCATCGCACGCCACCCCCGACACCGCCTCCTTCTGTCCCTCGCACGCCACCCCCGCCACCGCCTCCTCTTGTCCCTCGCACGCCACCCCCGACACCGCCTCCTCTTCACTCTCGCACGCCACCCCCGACACCGCCTCCTCCTGTCCCTCACACGCCTCCCCCACCACCGTCTCCTCCTGTCCCTCACACGCCAACCCCCACCACCGCCTCCTCCTGTCCCTTGCACGCCACCCCCGCCACCGCCTCCTCCTGTCCATCGCACGCCACCCCCGCCACCGCCTCCTCCTGTCCCTTGCACGCCACCCCCATCGCCACCTCTTCCTGTCCCTCGCACGCCACCACTCGCCGCAGCCTCCTCTTGTCCCTCGCACGCCACCCCCATCGCCGACTCTTCCTGTCCCTCGCACGCCACCCCCATCGCCATATCCTCCTATCCCTCGCACGCCACCCCCATCGCCACATCCTCCTATCCCTCGCACGCCACCCCCATCGCCACCTCTTCCTGTCACTCGCACGCCACCCCCGTCGCCATATAATCCTGTCCCTCGCACACCACCCCCATCGCCACCTCTTCCTGTCCATCGCACGATACCCCCATCACCATATAATCCTGTCCCTCGCACGCCACCCCCATCGCCACCTCTTCCTGTCCATCGCACGATACCCCCATCGCCATATCCTCCTGTCCCACGCACGCCACCCCCATCGCCACCTCTTCCTGTCCCTCGCACGCCACCCCATTACCACATCATCCTGTCCCTCGCACGCCACCAACCTCGCCACCTCTTCCTGTCCATCGCACGCCACACCCATCGCCATATCTTCATGTCACTCGCACGCCACCCACATCGCCACCTCTTCCAGTCCCTCGCACGCCACCCCCATCGCCACCTCTTCCTGTCCCTCGCACGCAACCCCCATCGCCACCTCTTCCTGTCCCTCG
Source organism: Eriocheir sinensis (assembly GCF_024679095.1). Classification (NCBI taxonomy): domain Eukaryota; kingdom Metazoa; phylum Arthropoda; class Malacostraca; order Decapoda; family Varunidae; genus Eriocheir; species Eriocheir sinensis. The sequence goes on along the minus strand of NW_026110950.1, from coordinate 52,872 downwards.
CACGCCACCCCCATCGCCACCTCTTCCTGTCCCTCGCACGCCACACCATCGCCATATCCTCTTGTCCCTCGCACGCCACCCCCATCGCCACATCTTCCTGTCCCTCGCACGCCACCCCCATCGCCATATCCTCCTGTCCCTTGCACGCCACCCCCATCGCCACCTCTTCCTGTTCCTCGCACGCCACCCCCATCGCCACCTCTTCCTGTCCCTCGCACGCCACCCCCATCGCAACCTCTTCCTGTCCCACGCACGCCACCCCCATCGCCACCTCTTCCTGTCCCTCGCTCGCAACCCCCATCGCCACCTCTTCCTGTCCTTCGCACGCCACCCCCATCGCCTCCTCTTCCTGTCCCTCGCACGCCACCCCCATCACCACCTCTTCCTGTCCCTCGCACGCCACCCCCATCGCCACCTCTTCCTGTCCCTCGCTCGCAACCCCCATCGCCACCTCTTCCTGTCACTCGCACGCCACCCTCATCGCCATATCCTCCTGTCCCTCGCACGCCACCCACATCGCCAGCTCTTCCTGTCACTCGCATGCCACTCCCATCGCCATATCCTCCTGTCCCTCGCACGCCACCCCCATCGCCACCTCTTCCTGTCCCTCGCACGCCACCCCCATCGCCACCTCTTCCTGTCCCTCGCACGCCAACCCCATCGCCACCTCTTCCTGTCCCTCTCACGCCACCCCCATCGCCATATCCTCCTGTCCCTCCCACGCCACCCCCATCGCCACCTCTTCCTGTCCCTCGCACGCCACCCCCATCGCCACCTCTTCCTGTCCCTCGCACGCCACCCCCATCGCCACCTCTTCTTGTCCTTCGCACGCCACCCCCATCGCCACCTCTTCCTGTCCCTCTCACGCCACCCCCATCGCCACCTCTTCCTGTCCCTCGCACGCCACCCCCATCGCCATATCCTCCTATCCCTCGCACGCCACCCACATCGCCAACTCTTCCTGTTCCTCGCACGCCACACCCATCGCCAACTCTTCCTGTCCCTCGCACGTCACCCACAACGCCACCTCTTCCTGTCCCTCGCACGCCACCCCCATCGCCATATCCTCCTGTCCCTAGCACGCCACCCCCATCGCCACCTCTTCCTGTCCCTCGCACGCCACCCCCATCGCCATATCCTCCTGTCCCTAGCACGCCACCCCCATCGCCACCTCTTCCTGTCCCTCGCACGCCACCCCCATCGCCATATCCTCTTGTCCCTCTCACGCCACCCCCATCGCCACCTCTTCCTGTGCCTCGCACGCCACCCCCATCGCCATATCCTCCTGTCCCTTGCACGCCACCTCAATCGCCACCTCTTCCTGTCCCTCTCACGCCACCCCCATCGCCATATCCTCCTGTCCTTCGCACGCCATTACCATCGCCGCTTCCTCTTGTATCTCGCACGCCACCCCCATCGCCACCTCTTCCTGTCCCTCCCACGCGTCCCACACCGCCGCCTTTTCCAGTACCTCACACGCCATCACCGCCATCGCGTCCTCCTGTCCCTCACACGCCTCCAACACCGCCGCCTTTTCCAGTACCTCACACGCCATCACCCCCACCGCCTACTCCTGTCCCTCGCACGACACCCCCGCCACTGCCTCCTCCTGTCCCTCACACGCTACCATCACAACCGCCTTCTCCTGTCCCTCACACGCCTCCCACACGGCCGCCTTGTGCATTACCTCACACGCCATCACCGCCACCGCCTCCTGTCCCTCGCACGACACCCCCGCCACAGCCTCCTCCTGTCCCTTACACGCCACCCCCGCCACCGCCTCCTCCTGTCCCTCACACGTCTCCCCCGCCACCACCTCCTCCTGTCCCTCAAACGCCACCCCCTCTTCCTGTCCCTCGCACGCGACCCCCGCCACCGCCTCCTCCTGTCCCTCACTCGCCACACCCGCCACCGGCTTCTCCTGTCCCTCAAACGCCTTCCACACCGCCGCCTTTTCCATCCCCGCCACCGCTTCCTCCTGTCCCTCACACGCCACTCCCGCCACCGGTTCCTCCTGTCCCTCACACGCCATACCCCGCCACCGCCTCCTCCTGTCCCTCACACGTCTCCCCACCACCGCCTCCTCCTGTCCCTCGCACGCCACCCCCGTCACCGCCTCCTCCTGTCCCTCACACGCCTCCCCCACTGCCGCCTTTTCCAGTACCTTGCACGCCATCCCCGACACCGCCTCCTCCTGTCCTTCGCACGCCATCCCCGCCACCGCCTCCTCCTGTCCTTCGCACGCCATCACCGCCACCGATCCCTCCTGTACCTCGCATTCAACCCCCACCACCGCCTCCTCCTGTCCCTCGCACGCCACCCCCGACACCGCCTCCTCCTGTCCCTCGCACGCCACCCCCGCCACCGCCTCCTCTGTCCCTCGCACGCCACCCCCGACACCGCCTCCTCCTGTCTCTCGCACGACACCCCCGCCACCTCCTCCTCCTGTCCGTCGCACGCCACCCCCGCCCCCGAGCCCTCCTGTACCTCGCACGCCACCCCCAACACCGCCTCCTCTTGTGCCTCGCACGCCACCCTCGACATCGCCTCCTCCTGTACCTCGCACGCCAACCCGGACACCGCCTCCTCCTATCTATCGAACGTCATCCCCACCACCGCCTCCCACTGTCCCTCGCACATCACCCCCGCCACCGCCACCTGCTGCCATTCGCACGCAACCCCCGCCACCGCCTCCTACTGTCCCTACAACGTCAACCCCTCCACAGCCTCTTACTGTCCCTCGCACGCCACCCCCGAGACCACTTCCTCCGGTCCCTCCCACGCCACCCACGCCACCGCCTCCTACTGTCCCTCGAACGCAACCCCTGCCACCTCCTCCTCCTGTCCCTCTCACCCCAACTCGGCCACCGCCTCCTCCTGTACCTCGCACGCCAACCCGACCACCGCCTCCTCCTTTTCTTCCCACGCCACTCCCGCCACCGTTTCCTCCTGTCCCTCCCACGCCACACCCGCCACAGCCTCCTCCTGTCCCTCGCACGCCACCCCCGCCACCGCTTCCTCCTCTCCCTCGCACGCCACCCCCGCCACCGCCTCCTCCTGTCCCTCGCACGCCAACCCCGCCACCGCCTCCTCTGGGCGCTCGCAGGCCATCCCCGCCACCGCCTCTTCCTGTCCTTACCACGCCACCCCCGCCAAAGCCTCCTACTGTTACTCGCTTTAACCCAGCCAAAGCCTAATCCTGTCATTCGCAAGTTACCCCCGACACCGGCTCCTCCTGTCCCTCGCACGCCACCCCCGCCACCGCCTCCTCCTGTCCCTCGCACGCCAACCCGGACACCGCCTCCTCCTGTCCCTCGCACGCCAACCCGGACACCGCCTCCTCCTGTCCCTCGCACGCCACTACCGCCACCGCCTCCTCCTGTCCCTCTCACGCCACCCCCGCCACCGCCTCCCCCTGTCCCTCGTACGCCAACCCGGACACCGCCTCTTCCTATCTATCGAACGCCAACCCCGCCACCGCCTCCTACTGTCCCTCGCACGCCACCCCCGCCACCCTTTCCTCTTGTCTCTCCCACGCCACCCACGCCACTTCCTCCTACTGTCCCTCGAACGTCACCCCCGCTAAAGCCTCCTCCTGTCATTCGCACCAAACCCCCGCAACCGACTCCTTTGTCCCTCGCACGCCACCGCCGCAGCCGCCTCTTCCTGTCCCTCGCAAGCCACCCCCGCCACCACCTCCTCCTGTCCCTCGCACCCTACCCCTGCCAGAGTCTCCTCCTTTCACTCGAAAGCTACCCTAGCCACAGCCTTCTCCTGTCCATCGAACGTCACCACAGCCACAGCCTCCTCCTGTCATACGCACGCCATCCCCGCCACTGCCTCCTCCTGTCCCTCGCACGCCACCCCCGCCACCGTGTCTTCCTGTCCCTTGAACGTCACACCCGCCACCGCCTCCTACTGTCTCTCGAACGTCAACCCCGCCAAAGCCTCCTACTGTCCCTTGAAGCCCAACCCCGCCACAGCCTCCTCTTCTCATTCGCAAGCCACCCCCGCCACCGCCTTCTCCTGTCCCTCGTACGCCACACCGGCCACCGCCTCATTTTGTCCCTCGCACGCCACCCCCGCTACCTCCTCCTCTTGTCCCTCGCACGCCAAACCGGACACCGCTTCCACCTATCTATCGAACGCCATCCCCGCCACCGCCTCCTACTGTCCCTCGCACGCCATCCCCGCCACCGTTTCCTCTTGTCCCTCCCAAGACACCCCCGCCACTGCCTCCTACTGTCCTTCGAACGTCACACCGGCCACCGCCTCCTGATGTCATTCGCACGCCATCCTCCGCCACCCCCGCCACCCCCTCCTACTGTCCCTCGAACGTCACCCTCTCCACTGCCTCCTACTGTCACTCGCACGCCCCCCCCGAGACCACTTCCTCCTGTCCCTCCGACGCCACCCACGCCAACGCCTCCTTCTATCCCTCGCACGCCAACCCGTCCACCGCCTCCTCCTTTTCTTCCCACTCCAACCCCGTCACCGTTTCCTCCTGTCCCTCCCACGCCACCCCCACCACAGCCTCCTCCTGTTCCTCGCACACCATTCCCGCCACCGCTTCCTCCTCTCCCTCCCACGCCACCCCCGCCACCGCCTCCTTCTGTCCCTAGCACGTCACCCCTACCACCGCCTCCTCCTATCCATCAAACGCCGCCACCGCCTCCTACTGTCCCTCGCACGCCACCCCCACCACCACTGCCTCCTGTCCCTCCCACGCCACCTCCGCCACCGCCTTTTCATGTCCCTCGCACTCCCCCCCGCCACTGCCTCCTCCTGTCCCTTGCATGCCAACCCCGCCACCGCCTCTTCCTGTCCCTCCCACGCCACCCCCGAGACCACTTCCTCCTTTCCCTCCCACGCCACCCACGCCACCGCCTCCTACTGTCCCTCGAACGCCACCCCCGTCACCGCCTCCTCCTGTCCCTCGCACGCCAACCAGGCCACCGCCTCCTCCTGTCACTCGCACGCCAAACCGACAACCGCCTCCTCCTTTTCTTCCCACTCCACCCCAGCCAGCATTTCCTTCTGTCCCTCCCACACCACCCCCGCCACACCCTCCTTCTGTCCCTCGCACGCCACCCTCGCCACCGCTTCCTCCTTTCCCTCCCACGCCACCCCCGCCACCGCCTCCTCCTGTCCCTCGCACACCAACCCGGCCACCGGCTCCTCCTGTCCATAGCACGTCACCCCTACCAATGCCTCCTCCTATCTATCAAACGCCGCCACCGCCTCCTTCTGTCCCTCGCACGCCACCCCCAACACCACTGCCTCCTGTCCCTCCCACGCCACCACCGCCACCGCCTCCTCCTGTCCCTCTCACGCCACCCCCGCCACCGCCTCCTCCTGTCCATCGCACGCCACCCCGGCACCGCCTCCTCCTCTCCCTAGTACGCTACCCCCACCACCGCCTCCTCCTATCTATCAAACGCCGCCACCGCCTCCTCCTGTCCCTCGCACGCCACCCCCGCCACCACTGCCTCCTGTCCCTCCCACGCCACCCCCGCCACCGCCTCTTCCTGTCCCTCGCACCTCACCCCCGCCACTGCCTCTTTATGTCCCTCTCATGCCACCCCCGCCACCGCCTCTTCCTGTCCCTCGCACTTCATCCCCGCCACCGCCTCTTCCTTTCCCTCCCACGCCACCCCCGCCACCGCCTCTTCCTGTCCCTCGCACTTCATCCCCGCCACCGCCTCTTCCTGTCCCTCGCACGCCACCCCCGCCACCACCGCCTCTTCCTGTCCCTCCCACGCCACCCCCGCCACCACCGCCTCTTCCTGTCCCTCCCACGCCACCCCCGCCACTGCCTCTTTATGTCCCTCGTACGCCAACCCCGCCACTGCCTCTTCATGTCCCTCTCATGCAAACCCCGCCACCTCCTTTTCCTGTCCTTCCCTCGCCACCCCCGCCACCGCCTCTTCCTTTCCCTCCCACGCCACCCCCGCCACCGCCTCTTCCTGTCCCTCGCACTTCACCCTCGCCACTGCCTCTTCCTTTCCCTCCCACGCCACCCCCGCCACCGCCTCTTCCTGTCCCTCCCACGCCACCCCCGCCACCGCCTCTTCCTGTCCCTCGCACTTCACCCCCGCCACTGCCTCTTCATGTCCCTCTCATGCAAACCCCGCCACCTCCTTTTCCTTTCCCTCCCACGCCACCCCCGCCACCGCCTCTTCCTGTCCCTCGCACTTCACCCCCACCACTGCCTCTTCATGTCCCTCTCATGCCAACCCCGCCACCTCCTTTTCCTGTCCCTCCCACGCCACCCCCGCCACCGCCTCCTACTGTCCCTCGCACGGCACCCCCGCCAAAGCCTCCTACTGTCCCTCGCACCCCAACCCCGACACAGCCTCCTCCTCTCATTCGCAAGTCACCCCCGCCACCGCCTCCTCCTGTCCATCGCACGCCACCCCCGCCACCGCCTCCTCCTGTCCCTCTCACGCCACCCCCGCCACCGCCTCCTCCTGTCCCTCGCACGCCAACCCGGACACCGCCTCCTCCTATCTATCGAACGCCATCCCCGCCACCGCCTACTACTGTCCCTCGCATGCCACCCACGCCACCGTTTCCTCTTGTCCCTCCCACGCCACCCACGCCACTGCCTCCTACTGTCCCTCGAACGTCACCCCCGCCATAGCCTCCTCCTGTCATTCGGACGCCACCCCCGCCACCGCCTCCTACTGTACCTCGAACGTCACCACCGCCACATCCTCCTATTGTCCCTCGCACGCCACCTCCGCCACCGCTTCCTCCTGTCCCTCCCACGCCACCCATGCCACCACCTCCTACTGTCCCTCGAACGCCACCCCCGCCACCTCCTCCTCCTGTCACTCGCACGCCAACTCGACAACCGCCTCCTTTTCTTACCACGATACCCCCGCCACCGTTTCCTCCTGTCCCTCCCACGCCACCTTAGCCACAGCCTCCTGCTGTCCCTCGCACGCCACCCCCACCACCACTGCCTCCTGTCCCTCCCACGCCACCCCCGCCACCGCCTTTTCCTGTCCCTCGCACTACCCCCCGCCACTGCCTCCTCCTCTCCCTTGCATGCCAACCCCGCCACCGCCTCTTCCTGTCCCTCCCACGCCACCCCCGAGACAACTTCCTCCTTTCCCTCCCACGCCACCCACGCCACCGCCTCCTACTGTCCCTCGAACGCCACCCCCGCCACCGCCTCCTCCTGTCCCTCGCACGCCAACCAGGCCACCGCCTCCTCCTGTCACTCGCACGCCAACCCAACAACCGCCTCCTCCTTTTCTTCCCACTCTACCCCCGCCAACATTTCCTTCTGTCCCTCCCACACCACCCCCGCCACAGCCTCCTCCTGTCCCTCGCACACCAACCCGGCCACCGCCTCCTCCTGTCCCTAGCACATCACCCCTACCACTGCCTCCTCCTATCTATCAAACGCCGCCACCGCCTCCTACTGTCCCACGCGCGCCACCCCCAACACCACTGCCTCCTGTCCCTCCCACGCCACCCCCGCCACCGCCTTTTCCTGTCCCTCGCACTCCACCCACACCACTGCCTCCTCCTGTCCCTCCCAACCACGCCACCGCCTCTTACCGTCCCTCCCACGCCACCGCCGACACCGCCTCCTACTGTCCCTCCCACGGCACCCGCGCAAAAGCCTCCTACTGTCCCTCGCACCCCAACTCCGCCACAGCCTCCTCCTGTCATTCGCAAGTCACCCCCGCCGCCGCCTCCTCCTGTCCCTCGCACGCCACCACCGCCACCGCCTCCTCCTGTCCCTCTCACGCCTACCCCGCCACCGCCTCCTCCTGTCCATCGCACGCCACCCCGGGACCGCCTCCTCCTCTCCCTAGTACGCTACCCCCACCACCGCCTCCTCCTATCTATCAAACGCCGCCACCGCCTCCTCCTGTCCCTCGCACGCCACCCCCGCCACCACTGCCTCCTGTCCCTCCCATGCCACCCCCGCCACCGCCTCTTCCTGTCCCTCGTACTTCACCCCCGCCACTGCCTCTTCATGTCCCTCTCATGCCAACCCCGCCACCGCCTCTTCCTTTCCCACCCACGCCACCCCCGCCACCGCCTCTTCCTGTCCCTCTCACTTCACCCCCGCCACTGCCTCTTCATGTCCCTCTCATGCAAACCCCGCCACCTCCTTTTCCTTTCCCTCCCACGCCACCCCCGCCACCGCCTCTTCCTGTCCCTCGCACTTCACCCCCGCCACTGCCTCTTCATGTCCCTCTCATGCCAACCCCGCCACCGCCTCTTCCTGTCCCTCCCACGCCACCCCCGCCACCGCCTCCTACTGTCCCTCGCACGGCACCCCCGCCAAAGCCTCCTACTGTCCCTCGCACCCCAACCCCGACACAGCCTCCTCCTCTCATTCGCAAGTCACCCCCGCCACCGCCTCCTCCTGTCCATCGCACGCCACCCCCGCCACCGCCTCCTCCTGTCCCTCTCACGCCACCCCCGCCACCGCCTCCTCCTGTCCCTCGCACGCCAACCCGGACATCGCCTCCTCCTATCTATCGAACGCCATCCCCGCCACCGCCTACTACTGTCCCTCGCATGCCACCCACGCCACCGTTTCCTCTTGTCCCTCCCACGCCACCGTTTCCTCTTGTCCCTCCCACGCCACCCACGCCATTGCCTCCTACTGTCCCTCGAATGTCACCCCCGCCATAGCCTCCTCCTGTCATTCGGACGCCACCCCCGCCACCGCCTCCTACTGTACCTCGAACGTCACCACCGCCACATCCTCCTATTGTCCCTCGCATGCCACCTCCGCCACCGCTTCCTTTTCTTACCACGATACCCCAGCCACCGTTTCCTCCTGTCCCTCCCACGCCACCTTAGCCACAGCCTCCTGCTGTCCCCCGCACGCCTTCCCCGCCACCGCTTCCTCCTCTCCTCCGCACGACACCCCCGTCACCGCCTCCTCCTGTCCCTCGCACGCCACCCCCGCCACCGTCTCCTCCTGTCCCTCTCACGACACCCCCGCCACCGCCTCCTCCTGTCACTCGCACGCCACCCTCGCCACCGCCTCCCCCTTTCCCTCGCACGCCACCCCCGCCACCGCCTCCTCCTTTCCCTCGCACGTAACCCCCGCCACCGTCTCCTCCTTTCCCTCGCACGCCACCCCCGCCACCGCTTCCTCCTTTCCCTCGCACGCCACCCCCGCCACCGCCTCCTCCTTTCCCTCGCACGCAACCCCCGCCACCGGCTCCTACTTTCCCTCGCACGCCACCCCCGCCACCGCCTCCTCCTTTCCCTCGCACGCCACCCTCGCCACCGCCTCCTCCTTTCCCTCGCACGCCACCCCCGCCACCGCCTCCTCCTTTCCCTCGCACGCCACCCCCGCCACCGGCTCCTCCTTTCCCTCGCACGCCAACCCCTCAACCGCCTCCTCCTTTCCCTCGCACGCCACCCTCGCCACCGCCTCCTCCTTTCCCTCGCACGCCATCCCCGCCACCGCCTCCTCCTTCCCCTCGCACGCAACCCCCGCCACCGTCTCCTCCTGTCCCTCTCACGACACCCCCGCCACCGCCTCCTCCTGTCACTCGCACGCCACCCCCGCCACCGCCTCCTCCTTTCCCTCGCACGTCATCCCCGCCACCGCCTCCTCCTTTCCCTCGCACGCCATCCCCGCCACCGTCTCCTCCTTTCCCTCGCACGCCACCCCCCCCACCGCCTCCTCCTTTCCCTCGCACGCCACCCCAGCCACCGCCTCCTCCTTCCCCTCGCACGCCACCCCCGCCACCGCCTCTTCCTTTCCCTCGCACGCCACCCCCGCCACCGCCTCTTCCTTCCCCTCGCACGCAACCCCCGCCACGGCCTCTTCCTTCCCCTTACGCCACCCCGCCACCGCCTCCTCCTTCCCCTCGCAAGCCACCCCCGCCACCGCCTCTTCCTTCCCCTCGCACGCCACCCCCGCCACCGCCTCTTCCTTTCCCTCGCACGCAACCCCCGCCACCGCCTCTTCCTTTCCCTCGCTCGCCACCCCCGCCACCGCCTCTTCCTTTCCCTCGCACGCAACCCCCGCCACCGCCTCTTCCTTCCCCTCGCACGCCACCCCCGCCACCGCCTCGTCCTTCCCCTCGCTCGCCACCCCGCCACCGCCTCTTCCTTTCCCTCGCACGCCACCCCGCCACCGCCTCTTCCTTCCCTCGCACTCAACCCCCGCCACCGCCTCTTCCTTCCCCTCGCACGCCACCCCCGCCACCGCCTCTTCCTTCCCCTCGCACGCCACCCCCGCCACCGCCTCTTCCAGTCCCTCCCACGCAGCCCCCGCCACCTCCTCTTCCTGTCCCTCACGCAACCCCGCCACCGCCTCTTCCTTCCCCTCGCACCAGCCCCGCCACCGCCTCTTCCTTCCCCTCGCGGCACCCCGCCATTTCCTCTTCCTTCCCCTCGCCACCCCTGCCACCGCCTCTTCCTTCCCCTCACGCCACCCCCCACTGCCTTTTCCTTCCCCTCGCACGCCACCCCCCCCGCCTCTTCCTTCCCCTCACGCCACCCCGCCACCGCCTCTTCCTTCCCCTTGCACGCCACCCCCTCCACCGCCTCTTCCTTCCCCTCGCACGGCACCCCGCCCCCGCCTTCTTCCTTCCCTTCCCCTCTCTTCCTTCCCCACCCCCGCCCCGCCTCTTCCTTCCCCTCGCACCCCAGCCCCGCCTCTTCCTTCCCCTCACGCCACCCCGCCACCGCCTCCTCCTTCCCCTCACGCCACCCCGCCCCGCCTCTTCCTTCCCCTCAAGCCACCCCCCGCCTCTTCCTTCCCCTCGCACGCCACCCCGGCCCCCGCCTATTCCTTCCCCTCGCACGCCACCCCTGCCGCCTCTTCCTTCCCCTCGCACGCCACCCCCGCCACCGCCTCTTCCTTCCCCTCGCACGCAACCCCCGCCACCGCCTCTTCCTTCCCCTCGCACGCAAACCCCGCCACCGCCTCTTCCTTCCCCTCGCACGCCACCCCCGCCACCGCCTCATCCTTCCCCTCGCACGCCACCCCCGCCACCGCCTCCTCCTTCCTCTCGCAAGCCACCCCCGCCACCGCCTCTTCCTTTCCCTCGCACGCCACCCCCGCCACCGCCTCCTCCTTTCCCTCGCAAGCCACCCCCGCCACCTCATCCTCCTTTCCCTCGCTAGCCACCACCGCCACCGCTTCCTCCTTTCTCTCGCACGCCACCCCCGCCACCACCTTTTTCAATTCATTGCCCGCCATCCCCGCCAACGCTTCTTCCTGTCCCTCGCACGCCACCCCCACCACCGCCTCCTCCAGTCCATTCCCCGCCACCCCCGCCACCGCCTCCTCCTTTCCCTCGCACGACATCCCCGCCACCTCCTGTCTCACGCAAGCCACCCCCACCACCGCCTCCTCCTGTCTTTGTCACGACACCCCCACCACCTCCTCTTCCTGTCCTTCGCACGACACCCCCGCCTCCGCCTCCTCCTGTCCTTCGCACGCTACCCTCGCAACCGCCTCCTCCATTCCCACGCACATTACCCCAACCACCCTCCGTCGTCGTGGCTGTTGTTCCCTCCGTCGGCGTGCCTGTTGTTCCTTCCGTTGTCGTGGCTGCTGCTCCATCCCTCGTCGTGGCTGCTCCTCCCTCCCTCGTCGTGGCTGCTCCTCCCTCCCTCGTCGTGGCTGCTCCTCCCTCCCTCGTCGTGGCTGCTGCTCCCTCCCTCGTCGTGGCTGCTCCTCCCTCCCTCGTCGTGGCTGCTGCTCCCTTCCTCGTCGTTGCTGCTGCTCCCTCCATCGTCGTGGCTGCTGCTCCCTCCGTCGTCGTGGCTGCTGCTCCCTCCGTCGTCCTGGCTGCTGCTCCATCCGTCGTCGTGGCTGCTGCTCCCTCCGTCGTCGTGGCTGCTGCTCCCTCCGTCGTCGTAGCTGCTGCTCCCTCCGTCGTCGTGGCTGCTGCTCCCTCCGTCGTCGTGGCTGCTGCTCCCTCCCTCGTCGTGGCTGCTGCTTCCTCCGTCGTCTCGGCTGCTGCTCCCTTCGTCGTCGTGGCTGCTGCTCCCTCCGTCGTCTTGGTTGCTGCTCCCTTCGTCGTCGTGGCTGCTGCTCCCTCCCTCGTCGTGGCTGCTGCTCCCTCCGTCGTCGTGGCTGCTGCTCCCTCCGTCGTCGTGGCTGCTGCTCCCTCCGTCGTCGTGGCTGCTGCCCCCTCCCTCGTCGTGGCTGCTGCTCCCTCCGTCGTCGTGGCTGCTGCTCCCTCCGTCGTCGTGGCTGCTGCTCCCTCCGTCGTCGTGGCTGCTGCTCCCTCCGTCATCATGCTGCTCCCTCCGTCCTCGTGGCTGCTGCTCCCTCCCTCGTCGTGTCTGCTGCTCCCTCCGTCGTCGTTGCTGCTGCTCCCTCCGTCGTCGTGGCTGCTGCTCCCTCCGTCGTCGTGGCTGCTGCTCCCTCCCTCGTCGTGGCTGCTGCTCCCTCCGTCGTCGTGGCTGCTGCTCCCTCTTCGTCGTAGCTGCTGCTCCTCCGTCGTCGTGCTGCTGCTCCCTCCTCGTCGTGCTGCTGCTCCCTCCTCGTCATGGCTGCTCCCTCCCTCATCGTGCTGCTGCTCCCTCCGTCATCGTGGCTGCTGCTCCCTCCGTCATCATGCTGCTCCTCCATCATCATGCTGCTGCTCCCTCCCTCATCATGCTGCTGCTCCCTCCATCATCATGCTGCTGCTCCCTCGTCGTGGCTGCTGCTCCCTCCGTCGTCGTGGCTGCTGCTCCCTCGTCGTCGCTGCTGCTCCCTCCCTCGTCGTGCTGCTGCTCCCTCCGTCGTCGTGGCTGCTGCTCCCCGTCGTCGTGGCTGCTGCTCCCTCCTCGTCGTGGCTGCTGCTCCTCCGTCGTCGTGCTGCTGCTCCTCCGTCGTCGTGGCTGCTGCTCCCTCCTCGTCGTGGCTGCTGCTCCCTCCGTCGTCATGCTGCTCCTCCGTCGTCGTGGCTGCTGCTCCTCCTCGTCGTGGCTGCTGCTCCTCCGTCGTCGTGGCTGCTGCTCCTTCCCTCGTCGTGGCTGCTGCTTCATCCCTCGTCGTGGCTGCTGCTCCCTCCGTCGTCGTGCTGCTGCTCCTCCGTCGTGGTTGCTGCTCCCTCCGTCGTCGTGGCTGCTGCTCCCTCCGTCGTCGTGGCTGCTGCTCCCTCCCTCGTCGTGGCTGCTCCCTCCGTCGTCGTGGCTGCTGCTCCGTCCGTGGCTGCTCCCTCCCTCGTCGTCGCTGCTGCTCCCTCATCGTCGTGGCTGCTGCTCCCTCCTCGTCGTGGCTGCTGCTCCTCCCTCGTCGTGGCTGCTGCTCCTCCTCGTCGTGGCTGCTGCTCCCTCCGTCGTCGTGGCTGCTGCTCCTCCGTCGTCGTGGCTGCTCCCTCCGTCGTCGTGGCTGCTGCTCCGTCGTCTCTGCTGCTCCCTTCATCGTCGTGGCTGCTGCTCCCTCCCTCGTCGTGGCTGCTGCTCCCTCCCTCGTCGTGGCTGCTGCTCCCTCCCTAGTCGTGGCTGCTGCTCCCAAAGAGTTACAACACGACATTACGTGGAAATGAGACATATCGAGCAACATTACATGAAAAAGAAACATATCACACGACATTACATGAAAAGAAAACATATTACACGACATTATATGGAAAGAAAACATATCACGTGACAATACATGAAAAGAAAACATATCACACGAAATTACATGAAAAGAAAGCATATCACACGACATTACATGAAAAGAAAACATATCACACGAAATTACATGAAAAGAAAACATATCACACGACATTACATAAAAAGAAAACATATCAAACGACATTATATGAAAAGAAAACATATCACACGACATTATATGAAAAGAAAACATAACACACGACATTACATGAAAAGAAAACATATCACCCGATATTATATGTGAAGAAAACATATCACACGATATTATATGAACAGAAAACATATCAACAGATATTATATGGAAAGAAAACATATCACACTACATTACATGAAAAGAAAACATATCACACGACATTACATGAAAAGAAAACATATCACACGACATAACATGAAAAGAAAACATATCACACAATGTTATATATGAAGGAAAACATATCACACGACATTACATGAAAAGAAAACATTTCACACTACATTACATGAAAAGAAAACATATCACACAATGTTATGTATAAAAGAAAACATATCACGACATTACATGAAAAGAAAACATATCACACGGCATTACATGGAAATAAAACATATCACACGACATTACAGGGAAAGAAAACATATCACACGACATTACATGAAAAGAAAACATATCACACGACATTACATGAAAAGAAAACATATCACACGACATTATATGGAAAGAAAACATATCACACAACATTATATGAAAAGAAAACATATCACCCGATATTATATGGAAAGAAAACATATCACACGACATTACATGGAAAGAAAACATATCACACGACATTATATGAAAAGAAAACATATCACACGACATTATATGAAAAGAAAACATATCACTCGACATTATATGAAAAGAAAACATTTCACACTACATTACATGAAAAGAAAACATATCACACAATGTTATGTATAAAGGAAAACATATCACACGACATTACATGAAAAGAAAACATATCACACGACATTATATGGAAATAAAACATATCACACGACATTACATGGAAAGAAAACATATCACACGACATTATATGAAAAGAAAACATATCACACGACATTACATGAAAAGAAAACATATCACACGACATTACATGAAAAGAAAACATATCACACGACATTACATGAAAATGAAAACATATCACACGACATTATATGAAAAGAAAACATATCACACGACATTACATGAAAAGAAAACATATCACACGACATTATATGAAAAGAAAACATCACACGACATTATATGAAAAGAAAACATATCACACGACATTATATGGAAAGAAAACATATCACACGACATTACATGAAAAGAAAACATATCACACGACATTACATGAAAAGAAAACATATCACACGACATTATATGGAAAGAAAACATATCACACGACATTACATGAAAAGAAAACATATCACACGACATTACATGAAAAGAAAACATATCACACGACATTATATGAAAAGAAAACATATCACACGACATTATATGGAAAGAAAACATATCAAACGACATTATATGTAAATAAAACATATCACACCACATAACATGAAAATATAACATATCACACGACATTATATAGAAAAAAAACATATCACACGACATTATATGAAAAGAAAACATATCACACGACATTATATGGAAAGAAAACATATCACACGACATTATATGAAAAGAAAACATATCACACTAAATTATATGTAAAGAAAACATATCACACTACATTATATGTAAAGAAAACATATCACACGACATTACATGAAAAGAAAACATATCACACGACATTACATGAAAAGAAAACATATCACACGACATTATATGAAAAAAAACATATCACACGACATTACATGAAAAAATAAAACATATCACCCGACATTACATGAAAAGAAAACATATCACACGACATTATATGGAAAGAAAACATATCACACGACATTACATGAAAAAATAAAACATATCAACCTATATTATATGGATAGAAAACATATCACACCACATTACATGAAAAGAAAACATATCACACGACATTACATGGAAAGAAAACATATCACACGACATTACATGAAAAGAAAACATATCACACGACATTATATGGAAAGAAAACATATCACACAACATTATATGAAAAGAAAACATATCACCCGATATTATATGGAAAGAAAACATATCACACGACATTACATGGGAAGAAAACATATCACACGACATTATATGAAAATGAAACATATCACACGACATTATATGGAAAGAAAACATATCACACGACATTATATGAAAAGAAAACATATCACACGACATTATATGAAAAGAAAACATATCACTCGACATTATATGAAAAGAAAACATATCACACGACATTATATGAAAAGAAAACATATCGCACGACATTATATGGAAAGAAAACATATCACACGACATTACATGAAAAGAAAACATATCACACGACATTACATGAAAAGAAAACATATCACACGACATTATATGGAAAGAAAACATATCACACGACATTACATGAAAAGAAAACATATCACACGACATTACATGAAAAGAAAACATATCACACGACATTATATGAAAAGAAAACATATCACACGACATTATATGGAAAGAAAACATATCACACGACATTATCTGAAAAGAAAACATCGCACAACATTATATGAAAAGAAAACATATCACACGACATTATATGAAAAAAAAAAAACATATCACACGACATTATATAGAAAGAAAACATATCACACGACATTATATGGAAAGAAAACATATCACACGACATTATATGAAAAGAAAACATATCACACGACATTATATGGAAAGAAAACATATCACACGACATTACATGAAACGAAAACATATCACACGACATTACATGAAAAGAAAACATATCACACGACATTACATGAAAAGAAAACATATCACACGACATTATATGGAAAGAAAACATATCACACGACATTACATGAAAAGAAAACATCACACCACATTATATGAAAAGAAAACATATCACACGACATTACATGAAAAGAAAACATCCCACGACATTATATGAAAAGAAAACATATAACACGACATTATCTGAAAAGAAAACATATCACACGACATTACATGAAAAGAAAACATCACACGACATTATATGAAAAGAAAACATATCACACGACATTATATGAAAAGAAAACATATCACACGACATTATATGGAAAGAAAACATATCACACGACATTATATGGAAAAAAAAAAACACCACACGACATTATATGAAAATAAAACATATCACACGACATTAAATGGAAATGAAACATATCACACGACATTATATGGAAAGAAAATATATCACACGACATTATATGGAAAGAAAACATATCACACGACATTACATGGAAAGAAAACATATCACACGACATTATATGGAAAAAAAAACATCACACGACATTATATGAAAAGAAAACATATCACACGACATTATATGGAAATGAAACAAATCACACGACATTATATGGAAAGAAAATATATCACACGACATTATATGGAAAGAAAACAAATCACACGACATTATATGGAAAGAAAACATATCACACGACATTATATGGAAAGAAAATATATCACACGACATTATATGAAAAGAAAACATATCACACGACATTATATGAAAAGAAAACATATCACACGACATTATATGGAAAGAAAACATATCACACGACATTATATGGAAAGAAAACATATCACACGACATTATATGAAAAGAAAACATATCACACGACATTATATGAAAAGAAAACATATCACACGACATTATATGAAAAGAAAACATATCACACGACATTATATGAAAAGAAATCATATCACACGACATTATATGGAAATGAAACATATCACACTATATTATATGGAAAGAAAACATATCACACGACATTACATGAAAAGAAAACATATCACACGACATTACATGAAAAGAAAACATATCAACCTATATTATATGGATAGAAAACATATCACACCATATTACATGAAAAGAAAACATATCACACGACATTACATGGAAAGAAAACATATCACACGACATTACATGAAAAGAAAACATATCACACGACATTATATGAAAAGAAAACATATCACACCACATTATATGAAAAGAAAACATATCACACGACATTATATGAAAAGGAAACATATCACACGACATTATATGGAAAGAAAACATATCACACGACATTATATGGAAAGAAAACATATCACACGACATTATATGAAAAGAAAACATATCACACGACATTATATGGAAAGAAAACATATCACACGACATTATATGAAACGAAAACATATCACACGACATTATATGAAAAGAAAACATATCACACGACATTATATGAAAAGAAAACATATCACACGACATTATATAAAAAGAAAACATATCACACGACATTATATGAAAAGAAAACATATCACACGACATATCCCTCCGTCGTCGTGGCTGCTGCTCCCTTCATCGTCGTGGCTGCTGCTCCCTCCGTCGTCGTGGCTGCTGCTCCCTTCATCGTCGTGGCTGCTGCTCCCTTCATCGTCGTGGCTGCTGCTCCCTTCATCGTCGTGGCTGCTGCTCCCTCCGTCGTCGTGGCTGCTGCTCCCTTCATCGTCGTGGCTGCTGCTCCCTTCATCGTCGTGGCTGCTGCTCCCTTCATCGTCGTGGCTGCTGCTCCCTCCGTCGTCGTGGCTGCTGCTCCCTTCATCGTCGTGGCTGCTGCTTCCTCCCTAGTCGTGGCTGCTGCTCCCTCCATCGTCGTGGCTGCTGCTCCCTCCGTCGTCGTGGCTGCTGCTCCCTCCCTCGTCGTGGCTGCTGCTCCCTCCGTCGTCGTGGCTGCTGCTCCCTCCGTCGTCGTGGCTGCTGCTCCCTCCGTCGTCGTGGCTGCTGCTCCCTCCGTCGTCGTGGCTGCTGCTCCCTCCGTCGTCGTGGCTGCTGCTCCTTCCGTCGTCGTGGCTGCTGCTCCCTCCGTCGTCGTGGCTGCTGCTCCCTCCGTCGTCGTGGCTGCTGCTCCCTCCGTCGTCGTGGCTGCTGCTCCCTCCGTCGTCGTGGCTGCTGCTCCCTTCGTCGTCGTGGCTGCTGCTCCCTCCGTCGTCGTGGCTGCTGCTCCCTCCGTCGTCGTGGCTGCTGCTCCCTCCATCGTCGTGGCTGCTGCTCCCTTCGTCGTCGTGGCTCCTGCTCCCTCCGTCGTCGTTGCTGCTGCTCCCTTCGTCGTCGTGGCTGCAGCTCCCTCCCTCGTCGTTATTGCTGCTCCCTCCCTCGTCGTTGCTGCTGCTCCCTTCGTCGTCGTGGCTGCTGCTCGCTCCCTCGTCGTGGCTGCTGCTCCCTCCTTCGTCGTGGCTGCTCCCTCCCTCCGTCGTCGTGGCTGCTGCTCCCTCAGTCGTCGTGGCTGCTGCTCCCTTCGTCGTCGTGGCTGCTGCTCCCTCCCTCGTCGTGGCTGCTGCTCCCTCCCTCGTCGTGGCTGCTGCTCCCTCTCTCATCGTTGCTGCGGCTCTCTCCCTCTTCGTGACTGCTCCTCCCTCCCTCGTCGTGGCTGCTGCTCCCTCCCTCGTCGTCGTGGCTGCTGCTCCCTCCGTCGTCGTGGCTGCTGCTCCCTCCGTTGTCGTGGCTGATGCTCCCTCCCTTGTCGTGGCTGCTGCTCTCTCCGTCGTCGTGGCTGCTGCTCCCTCCGTCGTCGTGGCTGCTGCTCCCTCCGCCGTCTTGGCTGCTGCTCCCTCTACTGTCGTGGCTGCTTCTCCCTCCGTCGTCGTGGCTGCTGCTCCTTCTGTCGTCGTGGCTGCTGCTCCCTCCGTCGTTGTGGCTGCTGCTCCCTCCACTGTCGTGGCTGCTGCTCCCTCCGTCGTCGTGGTTGCTGCTCCCTCCCTCGTTGTGGCTGCTGCTCCCTCCGTCGCCGTGGCTACTGCTCCCTCCCTCGTCGTGGCTACTGTTCCCTCCCTCCCTCGTCGTGGCTGCTGCTCCATCACTCGTCGTGGCTGCTGCTCTTTCGTCTTCGTCGTCTTCTTCTTCGTCTTCTTCTTCATCTTCTTTTTCGTCGTCTTTTCCTCGTCCTCTTTTTCGTCTCCTTCTTCGTCCTCCTCTTCGTCGTCTTCTTCCTCGTCTTCTTTTTCGTAGTCTTCTTCGTCTTCTTCGTCGTGTTCTTCGTCGTCTTTTTCTTCAACTACTTCTTCGTCTTCTTCTTCTTCTTCGTCTTCTTCTTCGTGGTCGAGTTGGTTTGTATTTTTTTGTTTTATCTATTTTTTTTTTGTGCTCTGGTCGAGTTGGTTTGCATTTTTTTGTTTTATCTATTTTTTTCTTTTTTGCTCCGGTCGAGTTGGTTTGTATTTTTTAGTTTTATCTTTTTTTTTGGCTCTGGTCGAGTTGGTTTGTATTTTTTTGTTTTACCTTTTTTTTTTTTTTTTGCTCTGGTCGAGTTGGTTTGTATTTTTTTTGTTTTATCTATCTTTTTTTTCCTCTGGTCGAGTTGGTTTCTATTTTTTTTTTATTTATTTATTTTTTTTTTTTTGCTCTGGTCGAGTTGGTTTGTATTTTTTTTTTTTTTTGGCTCTGGTCGAGTTGGTTTTTCTTTTTTTTTTCTTTTTTTTTGATCTGGTCGAGTTGGTTTGTATTTTTTTGTTTTATCTTTTTTTTGGCTCTGGTCGAGTTGGTTTGTATTTATTTTGTTTTATCTTTTTTTTTTGATCTGGTCGAGTTGGTTTGTATTTTTTTGTTTTATCTTTTTTTTTGGCTCTGGTCGAGTTGGTTTGTATTTTTTAGTTTTATCTTTTTTTTGGCTCTGGTCGAGTTGGTTTGTATTTTTTAGTTTTATCTTTTTTTTGGCTCTGGTCGAGTTGGTTTGTATTTTTTTGTTTAATCTTTTTTTTTTTTTTTGCTCTGGTTGAGTTGGTTTGTATTTTTTTGTTTTTTCTAAATTTTTTTTTTGCTCTGGTCGAGTTGGTTTGTATTTTTTTGTTTTATCTATTTTTTTTTCTTTTTTGCTCTGGTCGAGTTGGTTTGTATTTTTTTTTCTTTTTTTTTTTGCTCTGGTCGAGTTGGTTTGTATTTTTTTGTTTTATCTTTTTTTCTTTTTTGCTCTGGTCGAGTTTATTTTTATTTCTATTTTTTTCATTTTTTTCTCTGGTATTTTTTTTTATATATATTTTCTTTTACTTTTTTTTATTACTCTTTCTTTGTCTTGGTGCTGAGTCGACTATTTTTGTGTCTTTTTTGTGTTTTGCATTTTTTTGGGATTTTCTCTGTTTCGTGTTTGGTTGTGAGTTGATTTTTTCTAAATGTTTAACCTTTTTTTTTCTCTCTCCTTTTTGTTTCTTGATGCTGAGACGATGTTTTTTTTTTTTTTTTTATACATTGCTTTTCTATTTTTGGGGCTCTTCTTTTTACCATGCCGGGAAGGGGCACGCTGGAAACTCCTGCATGGCGGCCGACGCTTCGAGGCCCCGCTCATGCTGCTGAAGGCGTGAAGCGCCTTTTCCTGAAGGGACCGCCACCCTTAGTGCCGGGAACTCAGACGGAGCACGACACCGCTCTGTTTCCCGTCTTCGTGCGGCGCGTATTGTTACCAGTGTTGAGATTTAGCGCCTCACCTCTGACTGCCGACGGCGTTTTGGGGAGCTTATATTTTTTACTGCTTCCGCTCCTTCCGGTACCACGAGGCGATCAGGGATGCCGCTCGCCCCCCTGGCTGAGCAAAGCGACCCCCGAGGCTCTTGGTTCCGGTGATTGGGTGGGCCATTCCTCTCTCTGGTATTTACACATAGGGCTCGATTCAACACATCACCTCGGATTCGAGTAAGCCGTTTTGGGGACCTTGGAGTTGACATTGCACCCCCCCGAGTCTAGAGCTGGTTGACCGCGCGGCCCGTGACGACACACACAGAATGATGGTGATGCCGCAAAATGTGGAACGTTTCTCTCTCTCTCTCTCTCTCTCTCTCTCTCTCTCTCTCTCTCTCTCTCTCTCTCTCTCTCTCTCTCTCTCTCTCAATCAATATGTTACTCACTCTCTCATTGCCACACCCACTCACTAGCTTGTCTTTTCGCTTGCTTGCGTGTGCTGCTCCGACGCTGACACACACACACACACACACACACACACACACACACACACACACACACACACACACACACACACACACAATTCCTCGGATAATTGTGAACAGGAAGGACTCAAGACGCTGCTGCTGCCCCCTATGTCCCTGCCCCCTTCTTCTCCTCCTCCTCGTCTTGGTCTTAGAGAGGAAGTTGGAGGAGAAGGGGAAGTGAAGCTCGTCAGTTTGAAAGGAGAAATGGATGATTTAGGGCAGTGAAGGTGTTATGGGTAGATCAGGATGAGGATGTGGATATGAAAGGGGTAAGGAGAACATAACGAGGAGAAGGAGGAGGAGGAGGAGGAAGAGGGGAGAGGGAGGAAAGCCCGGTAGGATCAGCTGGAGATAGGAAAGGTTAGGTTGTCTTAATAGGCAGAGGGGAAGGATGACGTGAGGACACTAAGGGAATAGGAAGGATGAGGGGAGAGGGAATGGATGAAGATACGAAGAAGAGGAAGAGAAGCTGCAAAGGAAAGAGGATGAATAGGAGCAGAGAGGAAAGGTAAACGTAAGGATGAAAGGAAGAGAAGTAAAATGAAGAGAAGAGGAGGAGGAGAAGGAGGAGAGGGAGGAGGAAGAGGAGGAAGAAGAGGAGGAGGAGGAGGAGGAGGCAAGGTAGCAAGTTTACCTTAATTACTGAGATGACTTAATGAGCGAGATGAGTTGCCGAGGTGACACACACTAGCAGGTGAGTGTTAATTAGGAGAGAGAGAGAGAGAGAGAGAGAGAGAGAGAGAGAGAGAGAGAGAGAGAGAGAGAGAGAGAGAGAGAGAGAGAGAGAGAGAGAGAGAGAGAGAGAGAGCATTGTGGTAAAAATGGATGAATTCAACCAAGAATTATCTAAAGATATATCTAGTGTTAGGGATCGATGAGGTTGAAGCAAGGGCTGAGAAGGTGCAGGAGGAGCTGGGATCAGTTGCTGACGCGGTTCGTGCAGACAAGGCAAATCTTAGTTGGGCTGAGGTGGCGAAGAGAGACAGGGAAGTCAGGAAGAATCTCTTGTTGTGGAAGCTTCTAACCAGGAAAAGAAGGCAACAGATATGAAGGATGAAGTCTCCCAGTCATTGAATGGCATTCACATAACTGATTCAAGATTCACAAATGGAGGTAATATTGTCATGAACTCTGACAATGAGAACACAAGGGATGAGGCTGCTCAACAATTGGTGTCTTAGTACCAAGAGTGTTGGAAAGATGAAACCAAAGATAATGATATGCAATGTTGAAAATGAGGAGTCCAAGGAAAAAATAAAGGAGGCCATCTTAGACCGCAATGAGTTCTTACACACAATTGAGGGTGTTGAGAATAAGATTGAGCTGTTTTTAGTAAGCCTGCAGCTGGCGGCACAATGCACTACATTCTGAGGTGTGATCCAACTGCTGACTCACAAGAATCATGACAAGTTGAAATTAGAATGGAGAATATAAGCAGGGAGAGACAGATTCCGTGCAATTAGATGCAATCATTGTCAGAGATACGGCCATTTTGAGGTCATCTGTACTGTTACGAGCAATGGAAAGGCCCAAAAATGTTTCAAATGCACTGACGATCACAAATCGAAGGATTGCGTTGAAGGATTGTGTGAGGTACAAGAAGCCTGAAATCAGCCATTCAGTGAATGACCAGTGTTGTGTAGTACTTCAAACCGAAATTGAGAGAATTCGTAACATTACCGATCATGGCTATTAATTAGTGTCTGTACTCAAGGACAAATTGTGTGTTAAATGTTCAGTGTGTTGGAAATAATTTAGTGTGAACCCAAACACGGCCAAGTGACTTTGATGATGACAAGTTTTATCAAAAGGACATCAGTAGGCTATTCATGAAAGCAATCACGACTCACTCACTCACTACGACGTTGTGAATAAGTGCATCGGGGATTGTTATCGAGGCTAACATCGTAAATGTTGACGGCCCTCGCAGAGCCATGCACCAGCAGCGGAGCGGGGCCTGAAACATCATCAACGGTAAACGGTAAACGGAGAAGAGAGAAGAGAGATTGAAATAAGGAGAAAAAGATAAAAACATCGAATAAGTCAAAATGTGAAAAAAAAGAAAGAAAGGATGAAAGAAAGAATCTAAGTAAAAGAAAAAGGAGGAAAGATACAAATTAAGAAAGAGAGGGAAGAAGGAAGGAAGGAAGGAAGGAAGGAGAATAAGATAGTTAATGGGATAAATAATTGAAGGAAGGATATTTAGAAAGGAAGCCAAGGGAATATGAATAACGTTCCAAGGAATGATGCAGAAAGATAGGGAGAACAAAATAGAGGTCAAGACTATTTCATGAGCTAGTCTATACGAGAGAACTAAAACGATGAATAACTGTGAGGTAAAGACAGCAAGGCGAGGAAAACAGGGATTTGTATATCATGACGTAGAGAGAGAAATGAGGAACAGCTGAGAGGATTAAAAGCTTATAAGAAGAGGAGGTGGGGGTGGAGGAGGAGGAGGAGGAGGAGGAAAAAAAAATTACAAAAAATATGGGGAAGAGAAGGTAAAGGAAGGGATGGGAAGGGAAGGAAGGGAGAGGAAGGGAAAGGAGGGAAGGAGGGAAAAGGAAGGAAACGAAGGGAAGGAAGAAGAAGGGAAGGAAGAAGAAAATAAGAAATATATATGATAATAAAAATAATAATAATAATAATAATAATAATAATAATAATATAAATAATAAAAATAATATTAGTATAAATAATAATAATGATATTAATAATAATATTAATAATAATAATAATAATAATAATAATAATAATAATAATAATAATAATAATAATAATAATAATAATAATAATAATAATAATAATAATAATAATAATAATAATAATAATAATAATAATAATAATAATAATAATAATAATAATAATAATAATAATAATAATAATAATAATAAAAATAATAATAATAATAATAATAATAATAATAATAATAATAATAATAATAATAATAATAATAATAATAATAATAACAATAGTTATAATAAAAATAAAAATAATTATTATTATTAGCAAATGAATGCACCTTGATATTGAGGAGCAGATGAAAGAAACTCGATATTGATGAGCAGATGAAAGCACCTTGATATTGAGGAGCAGAAGAAAGCACCTTGATATTGAGGAGCAGATGAAAGCAACTTGATATTGAGGAGCAGATGAAAGCAAATCGATATTGAGGAGCAGATGAAAGCACCTTGATATTGAGGAGGAGAAGAAAGCACCTTGATATTGAGGAGCAGATGAAAGCACCTTGGTATTGAGGAGCAGATAAAAGCACATCGATATTGAGAAGCATATGAAAGCACCTTGATATTGAGGAGCAGAAGAAAGCACCTTGATACTGAGGAGGAGATATAAACAGCTCCGTATTGAGGAGCAGACGAAAGCACCTCGATATTGAGGAGCAGATGATAGCATCTCGATATTAAGGAGCAGATGAGAGCACCTTCATATTAAGGAGCAGATGAAAGCACATCGATATTGGGGAGCAGATGATAGCACCTCGATAATGATGAGCGGATGAAAGCACATCGAAATTGAGGAGAAGATGAAAGCACCTCGATATTAAAGAGCAGGTGAAAGCACATCGATATTGGGGAGCAGGTGAAAGCACCTCGATATTAAGGAGCATGTGAAAGCACCTCGATATTGAGGTGCAAATGAAAGCACCTTGATATTGAGGAGCAGATGAAAGCACTTCGATATTGAGGAGCAGGTGAAAGCACATCGATATTGAGGAGCAGATGAAAGCACGTTGATATTGTGGAGCAGATGAAAGCACCTCGATATTGAGGAGCAGATGAAAGCACTTTGATATTAAGGAGCAGATGAAAGCACCTTGATATAGAGAAACAGATGAAAGACCTCGATATTGATGAGCAGATGAAAGCACCTCGATATTGAGGAGCAGAAGAAAGCAACTCGATATTGAAGAACAGATGAAAGCACCTCGATATTGATGAGCAGATGAAAGCACCTCGATATTGAGGAGCAGATGAAAGCACCTCGATATTGAGGAACAGATATAAGCACCTTGATATTGAGAAGCAGGTGTAAACAGCTCCATATTGAGGAGCAGATGAAAGCAACTCTATATTGAAGAGCAGATGATAGCACCTCGATATTGAGGAGCAGGTGAGAGCACCTAGATATTGAAGAGCAGATGTAAACAGCTCCATATAGAGGAGCGGCTGAAAGCACCTCGATATTAAGGAGCAGATGAGATCACCTTGATATTGAGGAATCAGATGAAACCATATCGATATTGGGGAGCAGATGAAAGCACATTGATATTGAGGAATCAGATGAAAGCATATCGATATTGGGGAGCAGATGAAAGCACATTGATATTGAGGAATCAGATGAAAGCATATCGATATTGGGGAGCAGATGATAGCGGCTCTATAATGATGAGAAGAGGAGAGCACCTCGTTATTGACGAGCAGATGAAAGCACCTTGATATAGAGGAGCAGATGAAAGCACCTCGATATTGATGAGCAGGTGAAAGCACCTCGATATTGAAGAG
Source organism: Eriocheir sinensis (assembly GCF_024679095.1). NCBI lineage: Eukaryota > Metazoa > Arthropoda > Malacostraca > Decapoda > Varunidae > Eriocheir > Eriocheir sinensis. Next base: position 26,643 of record NW_026110950.1, on the reverse strand, counting down.
CAGATGAAAGCACCTTGATATTGAGGAGCAGATATAATTTCTTCGATATTGAAGAACAGGTGAAAGCACATTGAAATTGAGGAGCAGATGAAAGCACCTTGATACTGAGGAGCAGATGAGAGCACCTCGATATTGAGGAGCAGATGAGAGCACCTCGATACTGAGGAGCAGATAATAGAACCTCGATATTGAGGAGCAGATGAAAGCACATCGATATAGAGGAGCAGATGAAGGCACCTTGATATTGAGGACCAGATGAAAGAACCTCGATATTGAGGAGCAGATGAAAAGAATTCGATATTGAGGAGCAGGTGAAAGCACATCGATATAGAGGAGCATATGAAAGCACATTGATATTGAAAAGCAGATGAAAGCACCTCGATATTGAGGAGCAGATGAAAACACCTTGATATTGAGGAGCAGATGAAAGCACATCCATATTAAGGAGCAGATGAAAGCACCTTCATACTGAGGAGAAGATGAAAGCACCTGGTTATTGAGCAGCAGACGAAAGCACCTCGATATTGAGGAGCAGATGAAAGCACATCCATATTAAGAAGCAGATGAATCCACCTCGATACTGAGGAGCAGATGAAAGCACCTGGTTATTGAGCAGCAGACGAAAGCACCTCGATATTGAGGAGAAGATGAAAGCACCTCGACATTGAGGAGTACATAAAAGCACCTCGATATTGAGTACCAAGTGAAAGCACATCGAAATTGGGGAGTAGATGAAAGCACCTAGATATTGAGGAGTAGATGAAAGCACCTCGATATTGAGGAGTAGATAAAAGCACCTCGATATTGAGTGCCAAGTGAAAGCACCTCGATATTAAGGAGCAGGTGAAAGCAACTCGATATTGAGGAGGAGGTGAAAATACCTCGATATTGAGAAGCAGGAGAAAGCACACCGATATTGAGGAGCAGGTGAAAGCACATCGATATTGAGGAGCAGGTGAAGGCAAATCGATATTGAGGAGCAGGTGAAAGCAAATCGATGTTGAGGAGCAGGTGAAAACAAATCGATATTGAGGAGCAGGTGAAAGCAAATCGATATTGAGGAGCAGATGAAAGTACCTCAAAATTAAGAAGCAGGTGAAAGTACCTCGATATTGAGAAGCAGGTGAAAGTACCTCAAAATTAAGAAGCAGGTGAAAGTACCTCGATATTGAGAAGCAGGTGAGAGTATCTCAAAATTAAGAAGCAGGTGAAAGTACTTCGATATTGAGAAGCAGGTGAAAGTAAATCGATATTAAGAAGCAGGTGAAAGCACCTCGATATTGAGGAGCAGGTGAAAGCACCTCAATATTGAGGAGCAGATGAAAGCACATCGATATTGAGGAGCACATGAAAGCACATCGATATTGATGAGCAGGTGAAAGCACCTCAATATTAAGAAGCAGGTGAAAACACATCGATATTGAGGAGCAGGTGAAACCACCTCGATATTGAGGAGCAGGTGAAACCACCTCGATATTGAGGAGCAGGTGAAACCACCTCGATATTGAAGAGCAGATGAAAGCACATCGATATTGAGGAGCAGGTGAAACCACCTCGATATTGAGGAGCAGATGAAAGCACCTCAATATTGAGAAGCAGGTGAAAGCAAATCAATATCGAGGAGAAGGTGAAAGCACATCGATATTAAGGAGCAGGTGAAAGCACATCTATATTGAGGAGCAGGTGAAAGCACCTAGTTATTGAGGAGCAGATGAAAGCACCTTGATATTGATGTGCAGATGAAAGCACCTTCATATTGAGGAGCAGATAAAAGCACCTTGAAACTGAGCAGCAGGTGAAAGCATATCGGTATTGTGGGACGGATGAAAGCACCTTGATATTGAGAAACAGATGAAAGCACCTTGATATTGAGGACCAGGTGAAAGAACTTCGATATTGAGGAGGAGGTGAAAGCACATCTATATTGAGGAACAGGTGAAAGCTCCTTGACATTGAGGAACTAATGAAGGCACCTCGATATTGAGGAGCAAGTGAAAGCACCTTGATATTGAGGAGCAGATGAAAGCACCTTGTTATTGAGGAGGAGACGAAAGCACCTTGATTTTGAGGAACACATGATAGCACCTCTATATTGAGGAGCAGATGAAACCACCTTGATATTGAGGAACAGATGAAAGCACCTCGATATTGAGGAGCAGATGAAAGCATCTTGTTATTGAGGAGGAGGTGAAAGCACCTCGATATTGAGGAGCAGATGAAAGCACCTCGATATTGAGGAGCAGATGAAAGAACCTCGATATTGAGGAGCATATGAAAGAACCTCGATACTGAGTAGCAGATGAAAGAACCTCGATATTGAGGAGGAGATGAAAGCACATCCATATTGAGGAGAAGAAGAAAGCACCTTGATATTGAGTAGCAGAAGAAAGCACCTTGATGTTGAGGAGCAGATGAAACCATCTCTATATTATGGAGCAGATGAAAGCACATCGATATTGAGGAGCAGATGAAAGCACCTTGATATTGAGGAGCAGAAGAAAGCACCTTGATATTGAGGAGCAGATGAAAGCACCTTGATATTGATGAACAGATGAAAGCACCTATATATGGAGGAGCGGATAAAAGCACCTTGAAATTGAGGAGCAGGTGAAAGCACATCGATATTGTGGGCGGATGAAAGCACCTTGATATTGAGGAGCAGGTGAAACCACATCGATATTGAGAAGCAGATGAAATTACCTTGATATTGAGGAGCAGGTGAAAGCACATCGATATTGGGGAGCGGGTGAAAGCACATCCATATTGAGGAAAAAATAATAGCACCTCGATATTGAGGAACAGATGAAAGCACCTCGATATTGAGGAGCAAGTGAAAGCACATCCATATTGAGGAGCAGATTCAAGCCCCTCGATATTGAGGAGCAGACAATAGCACCTCGATGTTGAGGAGCAGATGAAAGCACATCGATATGGAGGAGCAGATGAAAGCAGCTCTATATTGAGGAGCAGGTGAAAGCACATGGATATTGAGGAGCAGATGAAAGCACCTTGATATTGAGGAGCAAATAAAAGCACATCGATATTGAGGAGCAGATGAAAGCACCTTGATATTGAGGAGCAGAAGAAGCACCTTGATATTGAGGAGCAGATAAAAGCACCTCGATATTGAGGAGCAGATGAAAGCACATCGATATTGAGAAGCAGATGAAAGCACATTAATATTGAGATAAAGATAAAAGAAGATAAAACATCGATATTGAGGAGAAGATTAAAGCACTTCGATATTAAGGAGCAGGTGAAAGCACCTCAATATTGAGGAGCAGGTGAAAGCACCTCGATATTGAGGTGCAGATGAAAGCAACTTGATATTGAGGAGCAGATGAAAGCACTTCGATATTGTGGAGCAGGTGAAAGCACATCGAAATTGAGGAGCAGAGGAAAGCACGTTGATATTGAAGAGCAGATGAAAGCACCTCGATATTGAGGAGCAGATGAAAGCACTTTGATATTTAGGAGCAGATAAAAGCACCTTCATATAGAGGAGCAGATGGAAGCACCTCGATATTGATGAGAAGATGAAAGCAACTCGATGTTGAGGAACAGATGAAAGCACCTCGATATTGAGGAACAGATGAAAGCACCTTGATATTGAGGAGCAGATGTAAACAGCTCCATATTGAGGAGCACATGAAGGCACCTCGATATTGAGAAGCAGATAATAGCACATCGATGTTGAGAAGCAGGTAATAGCACCTTGATATTGAGGAGCAGATGTTAACTGCTCCATATAGAGTAGCAAATGAAATCACCTCGATATTGAGGAATCAGATGAAAGCATATCGATATTGAGGAGCAGATGATAGCACCTCGATAATTATGAGCAGATGAAAACACCTCGATATTGAATAGCAGATGAAAGCACCTTGATATAGAGAAGCAGATTAAAGCACCTCGATATTGATGAGCAGGTGAAATCACCTCGATATTGAGGAGCAGATGAAAGCACCTTGATATTGAGGAGCAGTTGAAAGCACTTCGATATTGAGGAGCAGGTGAAAGCACATTGATATTGAGGAGCAGATGAAAGCACCTTGATATAGAGGAGGAAATAAAAGCACCTCGATATTCATGAGCAGATGAAAGCAACTCGATATTGAGGAACAGATGAAAGCACCTCGATATTGAGGAGCAGATGAAAGCGCCTCGATATTGAGGAACAGATGAAAGCACCTTGATATTGAGGAACAGATGAAAGCACCTCGATATTGAGGAGCAGATGAAAGCGCCTCGATATTGAGGAACAGATAAAAGCAACTCGATATTGAGGAACAGATGAAAGCAACTCGATATTGAGGAGCAGATGAAAGCGCCTCGATATTGAGGAGAAGATGAAAGCAATTTGATATTGAGGAGCAGATGAAAGCACCTTTGTGGAGTAAAATGAAAGCACTTGATATTAAGTAGCAGATGAAAGCAGCTCGATATTGAGTAGCAGATGAAAGCAGCTCGATATCTAGGAGCAGATGGAAGCACCATGATATTGAGGAGCAGATGAAAGCACCATGATATAGAGGAGCAGATGAAAGCGCCACGATATTAAGGGGCAAATGAAAGCACCTCGATATTGAGAAGCAGACAAAAGCACCTCGATTTTGAGGAGCAGATGAAAGCACCTCGATATTGAGGAGCAGATGATACCACCTCGATTTTGAGGCGCAGGTGAAAGCACCTCGATATTGAGGAGCAGATGGTACCACCTCGATATTGAGGAGCAGATGAAAGCACCTCGATATTGTGGATCAGGTGAAAACACCTCGATATTGAGGAGCAGATGAAAGCACCTCGATAATGAAGAGCAGATGAAAGCACATCCATATTGAGGAGCAGATGAAAGCACCTTGATAATGAGGAGCAGATGAGAGCAATTCGATATTGAGGAGCAGGTTAAAGCACATCGATATTGTGGATCAGGTGAAAACACCTCGATATTGAGGAGCAGATGAAAGCACCTCGATAATGAAGAGCAGATGAAAGCACCTTGATATTGAGGAGCAGATGAGAGCAATTCGATATTGAGGAGCAGGTTAAAGCACATCGATATTGAGGAGCAGATAAAATCACCTTGATATTGAGGAGCAGATGAAAGCACCTCGATATTGAGGAGCAGATGAAAGCACCTCGATATTGAGGAGCAGATGAAAGCACCTCGATATTGAGGAGCAGAAAAAAAGCACATCGATTTTGAGGAGCAGATGAAAGCACCTTGATATTGAGGAGCAGATGAAAGCAATTCGATATTGAGGAGCAGATGAAAGCACCTTGATATTGTGAAGCAAATGGAAGCACCTTGATATTAAGGAGCAGATGAAAGCAGCTCGATAATGAGGAGCAGATGAAAGCACCTTGATATTGAGGAGCAGATGAAAGCAGCTCGATATTTAAGAGCAGGTGAAAGCATATCGATATTGAGGAGCAGATGAAAGCACCTTCTTATTGAGGAGCAGATGAAAGCAACTCTACATTGAGGAGCAGATGAAAGCACCTTGATATTGAGGAGCAGATGAAAGCACCTTGATATTGAGGAGCAGATGAAAGCACCTCGATACTGAGGAGGAGATGAAAGCACCTCGATATTGAGGAACAGATGAAAGCACCTCGATATTGAGCAGCAGACGAAAGCACCTCGATATTGAGGAACAAATAATAGCCCCTCGATATTGAGGAGCAGATGGTACCACCTCGATACTGAGGAGCAGATGAAAGCACCCCCATATTGTGGATCAGATGAAATCACCTCGATTTTGAGGAGAGGATGAAAACACCTCGATAATGAGGAACAGATGAAAGAACATCCATATTGAGGAGCAGATGAAAGCACCTTGATATTGAATAGCAGAAGAAAGCACTTTGATATTGAGGAGCAGATGAAAGCACTTTGATATCGAGGAGCAGATGAAAACACCTCGATATTGAAGAGCAGATGAAAGCACATCGATATTGAGGAGCAAATGAAAGCACCTTGATATTAAGGAGCAGAAGAAAGCACCTTGATATTGATGAGTAGATGTAAACAGCTCCATATTGAGGACCAGATGAAAGCACCTCGATATTGAGGAGTAGATGATAGCACCTCGATATTGAGGAGCAGGTGAGTGCACTTTGATATTGTTGAGCCGATGTAAACAGCTCCATATAGAGGAGCAGATGAAACCACCTCGATAATGATGAGCAAATGAAAGCACCTCGATATTGAGGAGAAGATGAAAGCACCTCGATATTAAAGAGAAGATGAAAGCACTTCGGTATTAAGGAGCTGGTGAAAGCACATCGATATTGAGGAGCAGATGAAAGCACCTTGATATTGAGCAGCAGATGAAAGCACCTCGATATTGAGGAGCAGATGAAAGCACCTCGATATTGAGGAACAGATGAAAGGACCTCGATACTGAGGAGCAGATGAAAGCACCTCAATATTGAGGAGCAGATGAAAGCACCTCGATATTGAGGAGAAGATAAAAGCACCTCGATAATGAGAAGCAGATGAAAGCACCTCAATATTGAGGAGCAGATGAAAGCACCTCGATATTGAGGAGCAGATGAAAGCACCTCAATATTGAGGAGCAGATGAAAGCACCTCAATATTGAGGAGCAGATGAAAGCACCTCGATATTGAGGAGGAGATGAAAGCACCTCGATATTGAGGAGCAGATGAAAGCACCTCGATATTGAGGAGCAGATGAAAGCACCTCAATATTGAGGAGCAGATGAAAGCACCTCGATATTGAGGAGCAGATGAAAGCACCTCGATATTGAGGAGCAAGTGAAAACAGCTTGATATTGAGGAGCAAATGAAAGCACCTCGATATTGAGGAGCAGGTGAAGGCACCTTGATATTGAGAAGCAGATGAAAACCCCTTGATATTGATTAGCAGATGAAAGCACCTTGATATGGAGGAGCAGATGAAAGCACCTTGATATTGAGGAGCAGATGAAAGCACATCGATATTGTGGAGCGGATGAAAGCACCTTGATATTGAGAAGGTGAAAGCACCTCGATATTGTGGAGCGGATGAAAGCACCTTGATATTGAGAAGCAGATGAAAGCACCTTGCTATTGAGGAGAAGGTGAAAGCACCTCGATATTGGGGAGCGGGTGAAAGCACCTTGATATTGAGGAGCAAATGATAGCACCTCGATATTGAGGAGCAAGTGAAAGCACATCGATATTAAGGAGCAGATGAAAGCCCCTCGATATTGAGGAGCAGATGAAAGCCCCTCGATATTGAGGAGCGGATGAAAGCACCTTGATATTGAGAAGCAGATGATAGCACCTTGATATTGAAGAGCAGGTGAAAGCACATCGATATTGGGGAGCGATGAAAGCACCTTGATATTGAGGAGCAGGTGAAAGCACATCGATATTGTGGAGCGGATGAAAGCACCTTGATATTGAGAAGCAGATGATAGCACCTTGATATTGAAGAGCAGGTGAAAGCACATCGATATTGGGGAGCGATGAAAGCACCTTGATATTGAGGAGCAGGTGAAAGCACATCGATATTGGGGAGCGATGAACGCACCTCGATGTTGAGGAGCAGATGAAAGCACCTTGATATTGAGGAGTATATGAAAGAACCACGATATTGAATAGCATATGAAAGCACCTTGATATTGATTAGCAGATGAAAGCACCTTGATATAGAGAAGCAGATGAAAACACCTTGATATTGATGAGCAGATGAAAGCACCTTGATATGGAGGAGCAGATGAAAGCACCTTGATATTGATGAGCAGATGAAAGCACCTTGATATGGAGGAGCAGATGAAAGCACCTTGATATTGAGGAGCAGGTAAAAGCACATCGGTATTTTTTTTTTTTTACACAAGCTTAATGGCACACAAAAAAAAACAATAATAAAAAAAGCTGCTCCTATAAAAGAATCAGAAGAGGTGGCCAAAATTAAGGTCAAATTCGGAAGGAGAGGTGTCCTGAAACCCTCCTCTTGAAAGAGTTCAAGTCGTAGGCAGGAGGAAATACAGATGAAGGAAGATTGTTCCAGAGTTTACCAGCGTGAGGGATGAAAGAGTGAAGATGCTGGTTAACTCTTGCATAAGGGCTTTGGACAGTATAGGGATGAGCATGAGTAGAAAGATGTGTGCAGCGGGGCCGCAGGAATAGGGGAGGCATGCAGTTAGCAAGTTGAAAAGAGCAGTCAGCGTGGAAATATCGATAGAAGACAGAAAGAGAGGCAACAGCGGATGAAAGCACCTTGATATTGAGAAGCAGATGAAAGCACCTATATATTGAGAAGCAGATGAAAGCACCTTGATATTGAGGAGCAAGTGAAAGCACATCGATATTGGGGAGCTGGTGAAAGCACCTTGATATTGAGGAGCAGGCGAAAGCACATCGATATTGAGGAGCAGGTGAAAGCACCTCGATATTGGGGAGCGGGTGAAAGCACCTTGATATTGAGGAGCAAATGATACCACCTCGATATTGAGGATCAGATGAAAGCACCTCGATATTAGGTAGCAGATGAAAGCACCCCGATATTGAGCAGCAGGTGAAAGCACATCGATATTCAGCAGCAGATGAAAGCCCCTCGATATTGAGGAGCAGATAATAGCACCTCGATGTTGAGGAGCAGATTAAAGCACCTCGATATTGAGGAGCAGATGAAAGCACCTTAATATTGAGGATCAGGTGAAAGCAGCTTAATATTGAGGAGCAGATGAAAGCACCTTAATATTGAGGATCAGGTGAAAGCAGCTTAATATTGAGGAGCAGGTGAAAGCACCTTGATGTTGATTAGCAGATGAAAGCACCTTGATATAGAGGAGCAAATGAAAGCACCTCGAAATTGAGGAACAGATGAAAGCACCATGATATTAAGGAGCAGATAAAAGCACCTCGATATTGAGGAGTAGTTGAAAGCACCTCGATATTGATGAACAGATGAAAGCATCTCGTTATCGAGGAACAGATGAAAGCACCTCGATATTGAGGAACAGATGAAAGCACATCGATATTGAGGAGCAGATGAAAGCACCTCGATATTGAGGAGCAGATGTAAGCACTTCGATATTGAGGAGCAGATGAAAGCACCTCGATATTGAGGAGCAGATGAAAGCAAATCGATATTGAGGAGCAAGTGAAAGCACATCAATATTGGGGAGCAGGTGAAAGCACCTTGATATTGAGGAGCAGGTGAAATCACATTGATATTGAGGAGCAGATGAAAGCACCTTGATATTGAGGAGCAGATAATACCACATCGATATTGAGGAGCAAATGAAATCACATCGATATTGAGGAGCAGATGAAAGCACCTCGATATTGAGTAGCAGATGAAAGCACATTGATATTGAGGAGCAGATGAAAGCACCTTGATATTGAGGAGCAGATGAAAGCACCTTGATATTGAGGAGCAGACGAAAGCACCTTGATATTGAGGAGCAGATGAAAGCACCTTGATATTGAGGAGCAGATGAAAGCACCTTGATATTGAGGAGCAGATGAAAGCACCTTGATATAGAGGAGCAGATGAAAGCACCTCGATATTGAGGAGCAGATGAAAGCACCTCGATATTGAGGAGCAGATGAAAGCACCTTGATATTGAGGAGCAGATGAAAGCACCTCGATATTGAGGAGCAGATGAAAGCACCTCGATATTGAGGAGCAAATGAAAGCACCTCAATATTGAGGAACATATGAAAGCACCTCGATATTGAGCAGCAGATGAAAGCACCTCGATATTGAGGAGCAGATGAAAGTACGTCGATATTGAGGAGCAGAGGAAAGCACCTCGATATTGAGGAGCAGATGAAAGCGCCTCGATATTGAGGAGCAGATGAAAGCACCTCGATATTGAGCAGCAGATGAAAGCACCTCGATATTGAGGAGCAGATGAAAGCACCTCGATATTGAGGAGCAGATGAAAGCACCTCGATATTGAGGAACAGATGAAAGCACCTCGATATTGAGCAGCAGATGAAAGCACCTCAATATTGAGAAACAGATGAAAGCACCTTGATATTGAGCAGCAGATGAAAGCACCTCGATATTGAGGAGCAGATGAAAGTACGTCGATATTGAGCAGCAGATGAAAGCACCTCGATATTGAAGAGCAGAAGAAAGCACCTCGATATTAAGTAGTACATGATAGCACCTCGATATTATGAAGCAGATGAAAGCACCTCGATATTGAGGACGAGATGAAAGCACTTTGATATTGAGGAGCACATGATAGCACCTTGATATTGAGGAACAGATGAAAGCACCTCGATATTGAGGAACAGATGAAAGGACCTCGATACTGAGGAGCAGATGAAAGCACCTTGATATTGAGGAGCAGAAGAAAGCACCTCGATATTGAGGAACACATGAAAGCACCTCGATACTGAGGAGCAGATGAAAGCACCTTGATATTGAAGAGCAGATGAAAGCACCTTGATATTGGGGAACAGATGAAAGCACCTCGATAATTAGGAGCAGATGAAAGCACCTTGATATTGAGGAGCAGATGAAAGCACCTCGATATTGAGGAGCAGATGAAAGCACATCGATATTGATGAGCAGATGAAAGCACTTTGATATTGAGGAGCAGATGAAAGCACCTTGATATTGAGAAGCAGATGAAAGCACCTCGATATTGATATTGATATTGATATCTTTATAGGCCATTGATATGATAGAATATATTATAAACAGTAAACAGTAATAGTACAGCCCAGGTCCATTAAGCAAGAAGTTTGTGTATGGACCAGTTTTAATGAACAAAGAAAAATATAGAACATGCAAATGTTTTGGCCTAGTTGAAGACAGTATCTATCATGTATAAGACATAAATACAGCACATTTTAGTTTATTGCCTACTCACACAAATACATGTACATGCAGACCCACATGTGTACATACATAAACACATACATACATACATACATATACACATACACATACATATACATACATACACACATACATGCAGCCTAGCATACATATACAAATACATATATAAAGAAATACACATATACGTTCATACAAACAATACACATACACATCATATACATACATATGGACATACATACAAACATATATACATACATGCATACATACAAATACATACACATATACACATACATATACATATACACACATATATACACATACACACATTCATACGCATCCATATACATACATTATGTACATATATATACACACATACATACACAAATACATACACACACACATACATATATACACATACATACACACATACATACATATACATATACATACACACACATATGCATACATAAACACAAATACACATACACATATACATACATACATACATACATACATACATACACATATACATATATACACACACATATACATACACACATATACATTCACATACACACACACATACATATACATACATACATGTATATATAGTATTGTAACTAATAACAGTAGAAAAAAAAATAATAATAGCAATAATAATATTAACATGTCTGATTATTGTTCATAACTTTGCAATAAAGATGATTTAATTTTGCCTTTAAATGTATTAATAGAAGTGAGTGATTTGATATCCTGTGGGAGGTTGTTCCAGTGTGTGACGCCCCGCACACTCACACTGCGCTGAGCCTGGACAGTGCGACAGTACGGTACTCTTAGGTCATGTGGTCGTCTTGTGTTGATGTTATGAGACAGTGGCTGGAATATGTTGGTGGGATACACATGTAATGCTTTGAACACAAATAAACAAGTCTGAAGCAATATAAGATCTGGTAATTTGAGAAGCTTGTAGTCACAAAAGAGAGGGTTGGTATGTTCATATTTTGATTTATATGACATTACCCTAATAACTTTTTTCTGTGCAGCAAATAGTTGGTCTATAAGTGTTTTGAATGCTCCTCCCCAAACTGCTGAACAATACAGTAACACTGGATATACAGTAGAATAATATATTAGTTCTAGGGAATCTTTTGTTCCATTATTTCTAATTCTATATATTACATCTGTGATTTGAGATATTCTAATACAAACTTGCTGTAAGTGAGCTTTCCACGTTAGGTTTTCGTCAATTGTTACACCTAGGAAACTTATGTTGTTGACTCGACTCAATGATTTATTATTTAATTGTACATCAATATTGTCTTGAATTGAATGTGTGGAACTAGATAGCATATAGAATGTCTTTGAAATATTTAGTGTTAATTTATTAGCAGTAATCCAATTTGATACATTTATTTGTTCTTTATTTAGAATTGCTATAATATCTTTAATGTTGTGACCCTGTACATATATTGTGGTATCATCTGCAAACAACAAAACATTTAATTTAGTACTTGTGTATATTATATCATTGACATATATTAAAAAGAGAATTGGTCCCAGAATAGACCCTTGTGGAACATCGCACCTGACCGTACTGTAGGAAGAAGATTTGTTATTGTATACTGTAAATTGTGTTCTGGAGGACAAATAGCTTTTTGAAAAATTATGAGCTTTTCCACGTATGCCATATATACTTAATTTATGCAGCAAAATGTTATGGGATATGGTATGAAAAGCCTTACTTAGGTCACAAAACACTGTAATTTGAATAATTTTATTATCTAATGTATCATGAATACTTTGGCAAAGATTGTGAATAGCTAGTTCAGTGGAGTAATTGGATCTCAAGCCATACTGACAGTCGGTTAAAAGTGAAAATTTTGTGAAGTAGTCAATCAATCTAATGGCAATTAGTTTTTCAAATATTTTGCTAATGCTTGAAAGGATAGAAACCGACCTGTAATTATTATAATTAGATTTTTCACCTTTCCTAAATATTGGTATCACTTTTGCTACTTGCAATTGTTTAGGAAAGTAACCCTCTGTAAAACATTTATTTATAATGATCTTTAAAGTACTTTTATATTGATGTCATCAAACCCCGGAGACGTAACTTTTAGATTATTTATAACATCCTTAATTTCTTGCTCTGTTGTGGGTTTAAGAAAGAATGATAAAGGGACTGGCTCTGGAAGAAAGGACTCAAATGAAACTGAAGGTGGACCGATATCTGAAGCTAATTTGCTACCAATATTCGTGAAGTAGTTATTAAATTCGTCTGCAATATCGCTGTCATTAGATACAGTTTTATATTGAAAATTCATTGAAGTTGGCAATTTCGATCTATTTATCCCCATTAATTAATGTAAAGTTATCCATGTTTTTTTTTGAGTCACCTGATGGTTCACTAAATTTTTCTTTAAAGTAATTCTCTTTGGCTGTCCTTTTTATTGATGTCAACGTATTCCTATATCGTTTAAATATTGTTTCATAGGTTAGTGGCCATTTTGCGTATAACTTTTGTAACTTGTTACGATGTTTTATTGACTTTATTAAACCTGGAGTTATGTATTGCTTGCCAAAATGTTTTTCTTTAACCAAAAATGATTTTATTGGGAAATTAATGTTATATAGTCTCTTGAATGTGTCCATGTAGAAATTAAATATATTTTCAGTTCCTTCATTATTAGCTAGTTCTAAATCCCACCTAAATTTTTTTTTATTTCTTCTTTGAAAGTTGCAATTTTATCATTGGTAATAATTCTCTTTGTTACATGCACATATGATATATTGTTAAGGGCAAGTGTAGAAAAAAGACCAAATACCGGGAAGTGGTCACTGATTGATGAATAAAATATACCACTTTTCATATAATTGTGAATGTCATTTGACCATATATGATCAATTAATGTTGCAGAGGTAGAGGTTACTCTAGTTGGCTTTAAAATACTTTGAAAGAAGTTGTAGGAATGGAACATATTAATGTATGAAATGGTATTGTTATTGGCATTTAACAGGTTAACATTAAAATCTCCCATCAAATAACATGGTAAACTAAGATTAGATGCATAATCTAAAATTTGTTCCATTGACTCAAAAAAATCATTGAGTGATGCATTGGGTGGTCTGTAAAAAACACCTATTATGAAATTTGAAGGCTTGATTATTTTAATACATAGTGATTCAAGGTGTGGTAGTTTTAAACAAGCGTTAGTAATCTTTTTTCCTTGAAACTTGTTATGCAGATAAATAGCTAAGCCTCCCCCTTGTGTTGACTTATTCTGAAAGTATGAAAAGTAGTTACTCTGGTTATATAAGTTACATATGGCATCATTTAGACGTGTTTCACATAACCCGATAGCATCAAACGTGACAGAAGGTTGATTTAAACATTCATCAAATAACAAGTCCAGGTGTTGAGGAACACTATTTATATTATAAGACAATATGTTTAAACTATTTGGAGGAAAAGTTTCTTGTAAGTCCTCATTACAGAAAACATAATCACATGTTGGTTCTGGCAGTATCGGTTCACTTGATCGATCTATAACATGATTGGGTCTTTCTAATTCACTAAAATCATATGTTAATGTATTTAAAATGCTAAGTGGGTAGTTGTGATTGTCCATAATTATCATATTAGTAAATTCTATGTCATTTAAATTATGAAATGGCAGGTATTGGTTTATATTCATTATATAGATGTTGATATTATATTACACTATTTATAGTACGAAGTTATTTTCTCACGGCACCTCGTAGACTTTTCTTCACCGGTTTATTCTGTGTCGAGGCAGCAGGTGTAGTAGCAGGAATGGAAGGAGACGAGCAGGGGGCCGGACCATCACGAAGAGGTGCGGGCAGGGTGGGGAAGGGACCATTCCCGGCGCCAGCCCATGCCCCCGCCAGCCACACCCCGTGGTCCCCGTCGACTGCCGCATCCGATCAACTCCAACGTCGCTGGTCTTGTCTTTGATGATTAACTTGCTGTGACGGAAGAATGCCACTTTCCCTTGTGCTCTTGCCTGTTTTAGTAGAGGCATCTGAGCATTCTTCACGGCTTGTGACGCTGCACAGAGGTCATCGTTCACGAATATGTTCGTGCCCCTCAGCTTCTTGGAGTTCCTCATCACAGCTTCTCGATCGCAGTAACGAGAGAATCTTGCTACGATGGGACGAGGCCTGGAGTCGCGGTGCACACCGACACGATGGGCTCGCTCCAGCACGAGTCCCGGCAGCTGCATCTTTTCCTCCAGGAGTGACGTCACGGCAGCCGCCGTCTGCTCCCATGGCTCAGTGGGTCCACGCTCCTCCATGCCACTGATTCGCACGTTGCTCCTTCTGCTATAATCTTCCTGATAGTTTAAACTCTCTTCAAGTTCTTGAGAAGCAGATGAAAGCACATCGATATTAAGGAACAGATGAAAACACCTTGGTATTGAGGAGCAGAAGAAAGCACCTTGATATTGAAGAGCAGATGTAAACAGATCCATATTGAGGAGCAGATGAAAGCACCTCGATATTGCGACGCAGATGATAGCACCTCGATATTGAGGATCAGATGAGAGCACCTTGATATTAAGGAGCAGATGAAACCACATCGATATTGGGGAGCAGATGATAGCACCTCGATATTGATGAGCAGATGAAAGCACATCGATAATGAGGAGCATATGAAAGCACTACGATATTGAGAAGATGAAAGCACCTCGATATTAAGGAGCAGGTGAAAGCACCTCGATACAGAGCAGCAGGTGAAAGCACCTCGATATTGAGGAGCAGATGAAAGCAACTTGATATTGAGGAGCAGATGAAAGCACTTCGATATTGAGGAGCAGGTGAAAGAACATCGATATTGAAGAGCAGGTGAAAGCACCTCGATACAGAGCAGCAGGTGAAAGCACCTCGATATTGAGGAGCAGATGAAAGCAACTTGATATTGAGGAGCAGATGAAAGCACTTCGATAATGAGGAGCAGGTGAAAGAACATCGATACAGAGCAGCAGGTGAAAGCACCTCGATATTGAGGAGCAGATGAAAGGACCTTGATATTGAGGAGCAGATGAAAGCACCTTGATATTGAGGAGCAGATGAAAGCACCTTGATATAGAGGAGCAGATGAAAGCACCTCAATATTGAGGAGCAGATGAAAGCACCTTGATATTGAGGAGCAGATGAAAGCACCTTGATATAGAGGAGCAGATGAAAGCACCTCGATATTGAGGAGCAGATGAAAGCACCTCAATATTGAGGAGCAGATGAAAGCACCTTGATATTGAGGAGCAGATGAAAGCACCTTGATATAGAGGAGCAGATGAAAGCACCTCAATATTGAGGAGCAGATGAAAGCACCTTGATACTGAGGAGCAGATGAAAGCACCTTGATATAGAGGAGCAGATGAAAGCACCTCGATATTGCGAAACAGATGAATGCAACTCGATATTGAGCAGCAGACTAAAGCACCTCGATATTGAGGAGCAGATGAAACAACTTCGATATTGAGGAACAGATGAAAGCACCTCGATATTGAGGAACAGATGAAAGCACCTTGATATTGAGCAGCAGATGAAAGCACCTCGATATTGAGGAGCAGTGAAAGGACCTCGATATTGAGGAACAGATGAAAGCATCTCGATATTGAGGAGCAGATGAAGGCACCTCGATATTGAGGAGCAGATGAAAGCACCTCGATATTGAGGAACAGATGAAAGCACCTCGATATTGAGCAGCAGACGAAAGCGCCTCGATATTGAGGAGCAGATAAAAGGACCTCGATATTGAAGAGCAGATGAAAGCACCTCGATATTGAGGAGCTGATGAAAGCACATCGATGCTGAGGAGCAGATGAAAGCACCTCGATATTGAGGAGCAGATGAAAGCACCTTGACATTGAGGAGCAGATGAAAGCACCTTGATATTGAGGAGCAGATGAAAGCAACTCGACTTTGAGGTGTTATAACTATGCTAGTGAAAGGCTGGACTGCACTAATCTGAAACTGTAGAAAGGTGAATGGATAGGAGGGTGGCACTCTCTGGCTTATTGTTAGGTAATCAGAAGGTGTCATGTGCTGCAGAGAGGCTTAGAGGTGTTATAAATATGATAGTGAAGGCTGGACTGCACTAATCTGACCTGTTAAAAGGTGGCACTCTCTGGCTCAGTGCTAGGGAATCAGAAGGTGTCATGTGCTGCAGAGAGGCTTGGAGGTGTTATAACTATGCTAGTGTAAGGCTGGACTTCACTAATCTGGCCCTCTAGGAAGGTGAATGTGTAGGAAGGTGGCACTCTCAAGCTCAGTGCTGGGGAATCATTAGGTGTCATGGGCTGCAGAGAGGCCTGGAGGTGTTATAACAATAATAGTGAAATGCAGGATTGCACTAGTCTGACCCTGTAGGAAGGTGAATGTGTAGGAAGGTGGTCATGGAGGTAAAAAGGGTGGAAAGGCCGTGAGGCGCTCGGGCTGATCCCAGCGAACTGTCAGTCGGCCATCTTTTTGTAGGGGTAGGCAGCGACTGCTGGGTAGTGATGAAACACGTCATGGAAGTATTTCGCTACGTTGAAATGCATGTCTGTCCCCTGTCTAAGAGGTGGGGTTTTGGTGAGGTCACATAGTTAATAGGGAGAGTCAGGTCTGTTTTGGGGCTGGGCTATGATGACTCAGGTCGAGAAAAACCGAGGTCAGGGTGAGGACAGATAATTAATAAGGGATGTCAGGTCTTGACCCAAGTCGATCCACACATATTCTCTGTCTGTAATTCAGTAGAGCTCTCGTGCAGCGATAGTAATAAAGGCAGGAATGTCGCTCCGTATGTGGTCTGGAATGCTGGCTACCTGTGTTTCATTTGGGTGCAATGAACAAGCTAACAAAAATCTGATCCATTCATTACTTTTCACCAGTAAGTTATTTATTAATTAATTTTTCAAGCAAGCGTGCATAACTTTTACATACATAAGAAGAAGAACATAAGAACATAGGGAGACTGCAAGAGGCCGAGTGGCCTACACAGGGCTGATGCACATGACGTATGAACATTGATTATTTGATCAAAGTGTTAGCAACGTGATAGTTGGCTATATAGCCGGATTTGTCAGCTTAAAACCTAAGAGGTCTTTAAAGTGTGAGTCGTGCTGCAATGCTTTATTTACCCAACATCTGGATGCAACTCACTGATTTATCTCAGTTGAAAATAAAGGCCACATATCTTTTCCATCCAGAGATGTTGTCATTTGTCTTGTGCGTGAATGAAAATTCAGAGAAAGTTTTACAGTATAGTGACCAACCATATGCAACGTTGTGAACACATTCTTGTCACAACATTGTAACACTGTCTGAGTTCCAGGAGAGGGCTGTCTTATCCAGCCTGCCACAACACATGTTAGACAGTGATCCGTTCACTAATTATCTTGTGTTACTGATCAAGGCTGTAGCCGAGACCTATCTGCAGGTCAGGTACAGATATGCAGCTAGACCGTTTACTTCACGACTAATATCCCTTAAAGGCGCCAGAAGCAGAGCCAGGATAAATAAATTAGTACTATTTAGTGGACTGTGATTCTGTGTATAATATATAATATCTAGTCTGAAGGACCTGTTGGCATGCAATGTATGTAACACTGTAGTTTCATTTGACACGCCTTATTATTATAAGTAAGTATAAACAGTGTAAAATGGGGTAAGAAAAAGTGCTACTGAAGTGACAGCCCCTACAACAATATGGCGAACGGGGGAAAGCGGTGGGCTCACCCAAGACAGTACTGACCGCGCGCCTCACAGCCACTCCACCCTTAATACCTCCATGAAGGTGGCACTCTCAAGCTCAGTGCTGGGGAATCAGAAGGTGTCATGTGCTGCAGAGAGGCTTGGAGGTGTTACAACAATGATAGTGAAATGCTGGATTGCACTAATCTGACCCTGTAGGAGGGTGGCACGCTCTGGCTAAGTGCTAGTGAATCAGAAGGTGCCATGTGCTGATGAGAGGCTTGGAGGTGTCATAACTATGCTACTAAAAGGCTGGACTGCACTAATCTGACCCTGTAGGAGGTTGGCACTCTCAAGCTCTGTGCTAGGGAATCAGAATGTGTCATGTGCTGCGGAGAAGCTTGGAAGTTTTATAACTACGCTAGTGAAAGGCTGGGTTGCAGTAATTTGACCCTTTAGGAAGGTGAAGGTGTATGAAGGTGGAACTCTCAAGCTCTGTGCTAGGGAATCAGAAGGTGCTATGTGCTGCAGAGACGCTTGGGGTTTTTATAACTATACAAGTGAAAGGCTGGACAGCACTAATTTGACATTGTATGAAGGTGGCACTCTCTGGCTCAGTGCTCAGCTCAGCTGTCTTGTGCTGCAGAGAGGCTTGGAGGTGTTATAACAATGATGGTAAAATGCTGGATTGCACTAGTCTGACCCTGTAGGAAAGTGACACTAACAAGTTCGGTGCTAGTGAATCAGAAGATGACATGTGCTATAACAATGTGTTATAACAATGATGGTAAAAGGATGGACTGCACTTATCTGACCCTGTAGGAAGGTGGCACTCTCAAGCTCAGTGTTAGGGAATCAGGTGTCATATGCAGCAGAGAGGCTTGGAGGTGTTATAACAATGGTGGTAAAATGCTGGACTGCACTCGTCTGACCCTGTAGGAAAGTGACACTATTAAGTTCGGTGCTAGTGAATCAGAAGATGACATGTGCTGAAGAGAGGCTTGGAGGTGGTATAGATATGCTAGTAAAAGGATGGACTGCACTAATCTGACCCTGTAGGAAGGTGGCACTCTCAAGCTCAGTGTTAGGGAATCAGGTGTCATATGCAGCAGAGAGGCTTGGAGGTGTTATAACTATGTTAGTGAGATGCTGGTGTTGAGGAGTGAATGACACACACGAGGGAGCGGGGGTTGCGATGCATTCTATAAAGAGGCCAGACAGGGAATGTCCGATCCTCGAGCAATGGCAGTACATGACTGTATACTCGGATTGTTCCGAAGCGCTGCTCAGTGCTTCGGTGCCGCTGAAGGGTAATGGCTATACAACACCTCACCCCCCTACCAAAGTTTTATGTTATCCCCCAAATATCCACCACCATCTCCAGTCACCAAAGCTCCCCTTTACTGCCGTCACCATTTACATAGTTGCTTGATATCTGCCAGGCGGCTTCCTTTGTCGTGCCGATCGTCGCCTTGTCTCGGCAGAAGTTATTTTTTTCCCCGGCTGTCTGTCCTGTTGACCCCTCTGGCCGGCGCGTTTGTCCTGCCCCTTTCGGCGGTTCTACTGCCGCCTCTCCCGGTTTGGTTGACGCCCTCCCCTCTGTTCCCGGTCGTGGTTGTCTGGATGGTCTTCTGTCTACTAGTTGGGGATGCTGTATATCCGCCGCTGCCCCGCTGCGTGCCTCCGTGTCCCCATCGTCTCCTCGCCGCTCAGCCGTCTCCCCTTGGGCGGCTGGGGTGTCTATGTCCGTGGCCTGCATGTTACCTCTCTGGGGCACTTGGTCGTCACCTGCTGACAATGGGGATTCTCCGCTAATTTTGTCCTGGGCAGGCCTGTCACTGCTTAACAAAATTATTTGATCCGCGTGGCGGGACCACAAGGTATTTCCTCCAACATCTGCTTCGTAGGACAGTGGTCCCGTCTTGGCTATTATTCTCCCTCTCCTCCATTTCGGTCCCACATAGCTTCTTGCCCAAACTATGTCATTTTTTCAGAATGTTCTTACCCTTTTCCCCGTCATCTGTTGGTCTTGCCTGCTCTCCATCGCGGTCTCTTCGTCGGGCAGAAGTAGGTCTAGTTTTGAGCGTATATTCCTGCCCATCAGCATTTCCGCCGGTGTTTTCCTTGTTGTGCTGTGTGGAGTAGAACGATAGTTTAACAGAAATTTATACAGGCTCCTTTCCCCCGACTTGCAGCCCCCCATCATTGCCTTTATTCCTTCCTTCACAGTGCTCACCGCTCTCTCCGCCAGTCCGTTACTCGCCG
Source organism: Eriocheir sinensis (assembly GCF_024679095.1). NCBI lineage: Eukaryota > Metazoa > Arthropoda > Malacostraca > Decapoda > Varunidae > Eriocheir > Eriocheir sinensis. The sequence continues at coordinate 5,866 of NW_026110950.1, read as the reverse complement.
GGTGGTATGGCGCCACTCTGATGTGCCGGATTCCATTCTGCTTGACGAAAGATGCCATCTCTTCCGACGTAAACTGCGGGCCATTGCCTGTGCATAGCTGTAGGGGTAGACCAAACCTGCTAAACAGTACACTCAGTTCATGAAGAGTTCAAGCCGTTGTCGTGGATTTCATTGGTACTGCCTCTATCCACTTTGAGTAGCTATCCACTACTATGAGAAGCGTTGTTCCCATAATTGGCCCCGCAAAATCTGCATGGAGCCTCTCCCTCGTGTTCTCTCCCATGGGTGGACCGCTGACTGTGGTGGTGCTGCCCGCTTCTCCGCACATCCTGGACACGCTCTCGCCAATTTCTCCAGCTCCTTGTCGAGACCCGGCCGCCACACACATCGTCGAGCCAGCTGCTTCATCCTCACGCATCCTGAGTGCCCCACATGCAGTTCCTTTTTCACCTTGTCTTGCAGGGACGCCGGTATCACCACTCTGCCTCCCCACATTAAGCAATCCCCCTCTGTCGAGAGCTCCTCCATCCGAGACTTGTAACTGCTTACCTCTGCTGTTGCCTCCTCCGGCAATCCGTCTGACCTTACTGCCGCCAGCACCTTTCCCAGGACTCTGTCACGCCACGTTGCCGCTGACACTTCTCTTGCTGTCACTGAAGGCCCCTCGTCCATATATAACACGTTGCTTGTCTTGGCTTCCCTCTCTATTCTTTCTGCTCCTTTGTCGACAATGCCCGGGAGCGGTAGTCTGGACAAGGTGTCGGCCACCCTCATGTCTGCAGAGGGTCTTACCTCCACATCGTAGCTGTAGGCTGCTAGTTGAAGGGCGTATCGCTGCATCTGCGCTGCCCCCAACGGCGGCATCTCTCTGCTGGGGTTCAATATTCTGGAAAGTGCTTTGTTATCACTGACAAGGGTAAACTTCCTCTCGTAGCAATATTGATGAAATTTCCTAACACCGTAAGAAACTGCCAAAGCCTCCTTTTCTACGATGGGATATTTCTGCTCTGTTTGTGTCAGTATTCTTGACGCATACGCCTCCGGCCTTTCTATATCTCCTGGTAAGACTTGCATTAGCGCCGCCCCGACTCCTACTTCGCTCGCGTCTGTTACCAGTTTGACCGGTAATTGTGGACCGTATATCACCAATACTGGGTTGCTGGCCACCGTCTGTTTTACCCTTGCCATCGCCTCTTCACATTCCTTGGTCCATCGCCACTTAACTCCCTTCTTGAGTAGCTCATACAATGGCGACAACGTAGTGGCGAGGTGTGGCAACAGCCGGGACTAGTACCCACCGCTCCCAATACGCTCCGGAGTGTCGGTACAGCACTCGGGTTCGGCATCCTCCTTATTGCTTCGGTCTTCTCGGGTATGGGTTTCAGTTCCGTGCACCTCCTGCAAATTGAATTCACACTTTGACCTTTTGAGCCGAATCTCATTCTCTTTCAGTCTCCCCAGCACTTTGTCCAAAGTTTCAATAAGGTCTTCTGTGTTCGTGCCCATCACCAGCAAGTCGTCTAAGTATGCCACACAGGAGGGGATTCCTTCTAATATTCTGTCCATCGCCGCCTGGAAAATGTCCCCACAGAAAGCTAAACCAAAGGGCAATCTCTTCATCCTCAACAATCCTCTATGCGTAGCTACAGTTGTTAGGTCTTTTGATTCCTCACTTAACTCCATCTGTAGATAAGCATCTCTTAAATCTAGCTTTGCAAACCTCTTCCCTTTTATCCTTGTAAACAACTCTTCCGTGGAGGGTAAGGGGTGCTTAACTATATCCAACTGGGGATTTACCGTTACTCTGTAGTCAGCCGCCAGCCTTACTTTGCCATCTGCTTTGGGCACTGCCACCAACGGTGTCGCCTAGCCACTGCTGTTGTCAATCTCCACGGGCTCGGCAACACCTTCCTTAATCCACCTCTCCAGCTCCTGGTCCACGAGTGGGTAAAGGGCGTGTGGCCCTGGTCGCGCTTTCTTCCCCACCGGTCGTGCTCCTTCCTTGAGACGCAGGTGTGCTTTGATCGGCATGTGCCCTAAAGACTGTGAAAAGACCTCACTGTGCTTGTGTAGGATTGTGGTAAGTTTATCCCCATTCTTTTCCGCAACTCCAAGTTTGCCTACCATCTCCTTCCAGTCCAGCTGAATCACCAGTAGCCAGTCACGACCCAGGAGCGAGGGCCCTGTTCCTTTCACTACCTTTAACGGCAGAGTTTCTACTTGATTTTTAAACTTGACCTCCAGCATGGCTACTCCTCGTACCTGAAGTGCCTCACCTGTGTATGTGACTAACCGCCTGTTGGAGGCTTCAAGTCTTGGTTTGCTGCGTAGCCTGTTCCACTCCTCCTCGCTGATGACCGTGCTGCTCGCTCCCGTGTCCACCTCCATGCGTATCTCTGTGCCCTGCACGCTCACGTCTACAGTCAGTGGTGGGGTTTTCCGGATTCTCCGCTGCTGTCCAGGCAGCTGTAAAGTACCAAACCCCTCCAGCCTCTCTTCCTCATCACTAATCTCTTGCTCCTCATCCTCCACGCTATTTACTCTGCCTCGCCGTCGACACATTACATTCGCCTGGTGTGGCCTTTACGACTGCACCTGAAACATTCCTTATCCTTAAATGGGCACTCCGTTGCCTTGTGGTAGCTACTGCCACACCGATTACAAGTTACACTACTACGTGCCCCCTCACGAGGCAAGTACTTGTTTTGCAACCTGGCCTTGTCCCACCTGCTCGTTGGTTCTTTCTGGTCCCCGGGCTTCGTTCGCGACGGCTCCACTCTGTTCACCTGGGCTTCTTTGTGCTCCCCTCCCAGCACCTTCGCCTCCGTTGTTGCTGCCTCCATCGATAATGCCAGTTTGCACGCTTTGTCCCAAGTTAAGTCGTCGCCCTCTCGTAACAGCCTCCGCCGGATCCGTTCGCTCGACACTCCACCGACGAATCTTTCTCGAAGCTGCTCTGTTAAGTTTGCCCCAAAGCTGCAGTTGGAAGCTTTCCTCTTCAGTTCTGCCACGTAACTGCTGATTGTCAGGGTTTCCCTTTGATTTTCAGAGTTGAATTTGAACCTTTCCACCACCACTGAAACTTTGGGCGCATAGTGCTGAGTAGCGAGAGGAATCAATTCCTTCAGTGTCCTCTCAGAGGGTTTCCCCAGGGCGCACAGGTTCCTCAGTAATTGATACACCGCCGGGCATCAGACAGTCAGGAACAACGCCCGTTCCCGATTCTCCTCGGTGATATTACTGACCTCCAGGAACTCTTCGAACCTTTCTGTATAGGCCTCGAAATCTTCTCCCTCTGAGTACTGCTCCACCGCTCCAATTATTGCTGCCATTCTCGTCCACGGGGTTTCACTCGATTCCTTCAGAATCCCATCCTCGTCGCCACGTGTTGAGGAGTGAATGACAAACAAGAAGGAGCGGGGGTTGCGATGTATTCTATAAAGAGGCCAGACAGAGAATGTCCGATCCTCGGGCCTTGGCAGTACATGTATCATCGGATTGCTGTTCCGAAGAGCAGCACAGTGCTTCGGTGCCGCTGAAGTGTAATGACTATACAACAGCTGGACTGCAGTAATCTGACACTGTAGAAAGGTGGCACTATCTGGCTCATTCATAAGGAATCAGAAGATGTTATGTGCTGCAGAGAGGCTTGTAGGTGTTATACCTATGCTAGTGAAAGGCTGGACAGCACTAATCTGACCTGTAGGAAGGTGGCACTCTCTGGCTCAATGCTCAGGTAAAATAAGGTGCCATGTGCTGCAATGAGGCTTGGAGGTGTTATATTTATGCTACTGAAATGCTGGACTGCACTAATCTAACCCTGTAGGAAAGTGGCACGCTCAAGCTCAGTGCTAGGGAATCTGAAGGTGTCATGTGCTGCAGAGAGGTTTAGAGGTGTTATAACTATGATAGTAAACGACTGGACTGCACTAATCTGGCTCTCTAGGAAGGTGAATGTAGAGGCCAGTAGGAGCACAACAAACACTTTTCTCTGCAGTGCAGTTTATTTGCAGTGCAATTAAATTGAGTAACAGCAATAAGTAACAAGGGCTGCGCCAGTCGTCAGTAGCCAGTGGTCCGCTTCCCCTGATTCGCCGCCGCCGTCGTAGGCCTTCCCAACAGCGGGCACTCCGGACTCCGGCACACAGCCGACGGTGCCTCGCACAGAACCTCGCCCCGGGCGGTATGAAGGCCTTCTTTGCGGGGCCTCCTTCTGGTGTGCTTGCTGGCGGCCAACTGCCCCTCTCATAATCGGAAACAGCTTCTTCACCTCGCTTCATTCCTCAGGCCTTTCCGTTGCTAACACAGCGCGCATGACTCACATCATCTGAACCACCTCCTCAGCCCGAGTCCGAATCTCACATCACTTAAATGAGAAGAGGCTATTAATTATACAAACGAGCAATTCTCTCTCCCTCTCTCTCTCTCTCTCTCCCTCTCCCTCTCTCTCTCTCACTCTCACTCTCGTTTTAATCACCCAACAAACCATTCTCACTTCCACACACATACACTCCCCCCTGATATATCAATCACATACTAAACACTGTCGCCGTCTTGCTATCCTGGTCGAACGTCTTAATGGTTGTTCTGCCTCCCCTTCCTCGATAACCCTCCGTTGACCCACGTCGGCATCATCTTGAACAGGGAACGCCATTATCAATTCATCGTCACTACTTTCAGAGGCGATAATATCTTGCTCTTGTCGTTGACGGCTCGAACTACGCTTCCGGAGATCCTTGACATGCCGCGGAATTTGATCCACCTCCGCAACTTGATCAGAAACAATACTGGTCACCGTGCCCTCCTTATATCGGTCGTCGCAGCGTCCTCTTGGCGGCTTCACCCATACATTATCTCCCATTTGGTAAGGATTGTGTTGTACCCTGACATTTCTTTCTATTTCAGCCTCTCCTCGCACTCTCATGGCGTAGTTGTAGATTACATTTCCTGGAGCGGAAGACTGCGTACAATCATCAGAAGGCGTGATGTTGTATAGATACACTGCCTCTGCTATCGAACAGCCTTTCCTTGCCGCAATCACCTTCACAGTACGGTGGCAGCGTTCCACTATACCATTACCAGATGGGGCATAGGCTCCCCTATAGTGGACACGCACATTCCACCGCAAGGCGAACTGAGAAAACAGCTTACTGCGAAAAGCTGTGTCGTTATCCGTCAGTAGCTCCTGCGGCGCCCCACGTTCAAAGAACACCGCTTCCAGGTGCTTAATGACGCAATCACTTGTCTGAAGCTGAAGCAGGCGCCAAATGGTGAAGCGTGATGGTCCACAGTCTATCAGTGAGAGATAAGACTGTCCTTTGCAGTGCGTGATGTCCATCCCGACTCTTTGCCAAATGCCAATCACGGACAAGTCACCAGTATGCCACTTCGCAGGCGCCGGGTCGATAGATAGGCATTCCTGACAGGTGGTAGTAATTGAGCGCACCTGTCCCCTGGTTACTGCCGGGTTGACCCTCCTCGCGAAGTAAAGAGTCCGTCTCACACCAGGATGACCTCGAGAATGGTGAACGTCTGCCACTAACTGATCGATAGCAGGGTCTGCAGCAATGGCACAAACTGACGGTGACAGATCGACTGTTGATGATGCTTTCAGCCATCGCTGGGGCACACGTGTGAGGGAGTCTGCTTTGTTCTCCGCGGACGATATTCGCGTGATGGAAAGCGATAGACCGCACTCCTTGACCAGGGACACAATGATGCCAAGGCGTCTACGTATCAACATTTCGCTAGCCGCTTTCGTTTTCAGCCTTGCACGACCAGTGAGGGCATCCTCTACCCACCGACACACAGTGGTAGAGTCACTCATTAATTCCACAGTTTTCATCTGCCAAGCTAGTGCAGAGTT
>NW_026110949.1:45000-53937 GCF_024679095.1 Eriocheir sinensis | reverse complement strand
TTCGTTACGCAGGTAATCTCCTGTTTCTTAAGACTAATGTTGCTACTAATTACGCCAGGTGAGCTGCCCTTCCCTTCATCCCCCTTCCTCTCCCTTCCCCTCCTTTCCCTTCCCTTCCCTTCCCTTCCCTACCTGTCCTCCTTCTTCCCTCCTCTTCCCTCTTTTCCCTTCCATGTCCTTCTTTTCCCTTCCATTCCCTTCCTTTCCCTTCATTCCCTCCCTTTCCTTTCCCGTCCCTTCCTTTTCATTCCCTTCCCATACTTTCCCTTCTTTTCCCTCCATTTTCCTTCCCTTCCCATTCATTCCCTCCCTTTCCCTTCCCTTCTTTTCCCTTCCTTTCCCTTTCATTCCCTTCCTTTATCTTCCCTTCCCTTCCCTTCTTTTCCCTCCTTTCCCCGTCTCTTCCCTTCCCTCCATTTCTCCTCCCTTCCCTTCCCTTCCCCCCTTCCCTTTCCTTGCCTTCCCCTCCACCTTTCTATTCTTACCTGCCTCCACTCCCCCCTTCCCCATACTGACCTGTTTGTGCCACCCTTCCTCCCATCCCCCCTCTCCCTTCAACCCCCTTCTCCTTCATTGCGTATTTACGTTTTTCTCCTTAGAAGTCCGAATTACCATTTTTACATTATACGCCTTTTATTCACATTTTTTACCTGCGCGGCCACGGTTTCCTGGGTAGTATAATACAGCCAGACTTTAGCTCTAATTACTTTTTCCTCACGCCCAAGGTCAACATCATTTTATCTAACCTTCTTACCATTATTTTTTTGTCCGTTACTTTCGGTCATTTCCGTGTTATTTTCCCCCTCCGTGCAGCGCTGCGGGCCGGTGATTTCCTCGTGTGTGACTCGTGCTGCTCTGTTTGGTCCGCCTTAACTTGGTCCGTTAATAAGTCTGCGTGTGTGTGTTTTATTTTTAGACTTTACCTGAACATGTTGTGGCCGGGACGAGTTAATGCTTTCTCTAGTGTTTTTCTTTTATGTGTGTGTGTGTGTGTGTGTGTGTGTGTGTGTGTGTGTGTGTAATTCACCGACGTCCTGATCACTAGCTGGACTCGTCGTCGCCAGCAGGTACCCTTCCGATTAGAACAAGGCTCATTATATTATAGTCGATTTCTGGGTACTGCTGAGACCTTCACACACCACACACACCATCCTCCTTGCACAAGGGGGGACAGTAACCGCTCTTTACCAGCGGAAAATCCTGGCGTGAGCGGAGCTCAAACCTCCCCCAGCCAAGCCGCAAAGCCTGGCCGCGCAAAGCTTTAACCACTGAGCTATCGGAGCGGTGTGTGTGTGTGTGTGTGTGTGTGTGTGTGTGTGTGTGTGTGTGTGTGTGTGTGTGTGTGTGTGTTTATTTACCGGTATTGTGTGTTTTCTGTTTGCATCTTTGCTGTATATTCGTGGATCTGTGCTTTACTGTTTTTAACTAGAATTTTGTTTCTTTTAGTTTTCTTAGTGTATGTATTAATTGTCATTTTGTGTGTATTTGTGATTTTTTATGATTTTTTTGTGTCTTTCTGTCTCCCTTTGTTTTGTTTTTTAACCATGAACAAAAAACTCCACAAATATGTCATATTATTACAAAAGTACAACATTACAGTAGGTGTGTGTTGGCGAGACAATATTAAATAGTCAGAAAGTTCTACACCAAAGATTTTTAGTTGCATTTTTCTTTTCTTTTACAGGAGAAAGGTGGGTTGTGTGTGTCTTCAAGTCGTCGCGTCATGTACGTAAGTGTTGAAGTGTGTGTGTGTGTGTGTGTGTGTGTGTGTGTGTGTGTGTGTGTGTGTGTGTGTGTGTGTGTGGTGTGTGTGTGTGTGTGTGTGTGTGTGTGTGTGTGTGTGTGTGTGTGTAAAGGTTGATGGCATGACACAATCAGCAACCACGTCAAAAGGAATATCTGGGAAACTAAACTAAACAATCGGTAAAGAAAACGAAACTTTAGCAATATTTCCCCGCTGTTTCACGCACCGTCACAATGCATCCATCAGCTCCACCTCTTCCTCCACTGCCACCCAAACAACACACGCGTCTCTTTCGCCACCTACTCCATCACTTCCTTCTTTTCCTCCACTTCCACCGCCACTCAACCACCACCTCCATCTCTTCCACCACCTCCCCTACTACATCCCTTCCACCTAGCCACCATATTCATTTCTCCCTCCACCTCCTCCACTACCTCCATTTATTTCTCCATTTTATCCACCACCCAATTACCTCCAATTTTCATTCTTCCACTTCCTCCACCATCGACATCCCACCACCACCCCCATCTCTTAAAATTCCCTCTCGTCCACCCTTTCGCCATGCGGTCACCGAGCGGAGAGACGGGTGACAGTGTATCAGATGGGTGGGAAGGTGAATGACTTGGGTGTGTGTGAAGCGGGTGACGGGAGAATGTAAGTGAGTCGGATGTGGACGACTAGTTAGTGGGTGAGGGGGTTAGGTTTGTGAGAATGTGTGGATGGGTGAGGTGAATGGGAAAATGAATTAATGGGTGAGAAAGTAGGGAGACATGGAAGGTTGGGAGGAAGGGGGTGAAGGGACAGGGGAAGGGGAGCAGTAATCGTGGGAGGTGTTCGTTTTCATTGTTGTTCATAATTGACGCGTGGATACCTTTTCTTTGGGCCCGTTCTGAGAGAGAGAGAGAGAGAGAGAGAGAGAGAGAGAGAGAGAGAGAGAGAGAGAGAGAGAGAGAGAGAGAGAGAGAGAGAATTATGTATCACTCCACCACAAAAGACAAAAAGAGTATCCAAGACACCATTTTCTTTCTTCTGTTTACTCACCCTGAGAAATAAAACGGAAAAAAAAGGGATAAGGAGGAAGGAGATGTGTTTCGAAGGGGTGGCTCAAGTGGTCTCCGGGGCACACTTTACGTCGTCTGCTTCGCGGCTACACAATCTATATCCATTATCATATTCCCGTCCTCTTAACTTACATGAAGCGTGTGATTCACGCATGTTAGTCCCCCCCCCCCCCCGAAAAGACTCGCCCATATTTTTGATGATGTTGGTGTTCAGGCATAAAGGTGAATGATGTTCTTTTCTTAGATTATTTGATTTTTAATATACTTTTTTAATTTTATATAATTGTTATTTATTTATTTATTTAACTTAATTTACTATAATCAAATTTTTCCTTTGCTTGATGTTTTCTTTTTCTTTTCATTATTTTCTGCTTTTATCTAATTATCTTTGTGTTCTTTTAATATCATCCTTTTTTGATGTTCCTTGGTCTGGATGAGCCTCTTTCACCTCAGAAAAGGCTCACCCATGATTTTGGATGTTAGTCAGGGCCGAAAGGTGGATGATTTGTCTATATATTTCTTTTTATCGATGTGATTCCATATTATCATTTTTTTGGTGTTCTTTATCTGTATTTTCCTTCTTTTATTCTTTTTTCTAAATCTGGCCTTTACTCTGTTGTTGTTTGTGTTCTGTCCTCTTTCCTTGGTGTTCTCTCGTATCGCCTTTTCTTGGTGCTGTGTGCGGGTACTCCTGAGTCTCCTTCACCCCAGAAAAGACCTACTCATACAAACACACAACACCACACGCCTTAATGCTAGAGTTGTTTGCCATTTTGCCTGTGATTTTTTTGTTCATTTTTTGTAGTTGATGAGATGACACGGTAGTTTCCTTTTTTCGATGTTGTGGTTCTGTATTATCATTTTTTGGTGGTATTTTTGTATATCTTCCTTCTTCTTTCATTCTCTTTCTTTGTGATTGCTTTTCTGGTATTGTTTCTGTTTTATCCTCTTTTTCTTGTTGTTCTCTTCAATCGCCTTTTCTTGGTGCTGTGTGCGGGTACTCCTGAGTCTCCTTCACCCCAGAAAAGACTCACTCGTCCCAGCATACAACACCAAACGCCTTCTTATTGTATTCTTTTCTATATCATTCTTATTCCTGGTGTTGTTTATGTTCTATCCTCATTTCTTGTTGTTCTCTTCTATTGCCTTTTCTTGGTGCTGTGTGCTGGTACGGGTAAGTCTCTTTCACCCCAGAAAAGACCCACCCATACCAACACACAACACCACACGCCTTAATGCTAGATTTTTTTTGGCTTTTTGTCGTTTTGTGATTTTTTTGTTCATTTTTTAGTTTATGAGATGGCACGGTAGTTTCCTTTTATCGATGTTGTGGTTCTGCATTATCGTTTTGGTGGTCATTTTCTATATCTTCCTTCTTCTTTTATTCTCTTTCTGTATGCTTACTTTTCCGGTATTGTTTCTATTTTATCCTCTTGCTTTGTGTTCTCTTGTATCGCCTTTTCTTGGTGCTGTGTGCTGGTACGGGCAAGTCTCCTTCACCCCAGAAAAGACTAACTCATACCAACACACAACACCACACGCCTTGATGCTAGATTTTTGTCTTCTCTGATTTTTTCTGTTGTTTTTGTAGAGATGGCACGATTGCCTTCAGTTATTTCCTTCTACAACGTGTAATGAACGTGTCATTACCTGGGTCGTCTGGTTATTGAGATGGTCAGAACTGTCTTGCTGTCCCCGCCCCCCGCCCCGGGACCCTCGGGATCTCCAGCACCGCCATGAACGCCTCTGGGGAGCAGAGGAGCTCTGCCGGGACTCCTGGGCCCTGCGACGCTCGCCAGGAAGACCTTGGGCCCCCTGACGCTCCCCAGCCCCGCCGAGGCGAGGAGGGTTGGAGCAAGACTTGCCTCTTAAAACCACCAGACGGGAATATTAAGTTAATCGAAAATACCGTGAAGGCGCCGATCACGGAGTTTGTCGGATCCGGGATGGCAGGACGAAGGGCCGAAGGAGCGTGACAGATCCTGATGACCTTGGAATGGTTTCCGGGGCAGAATCCGTTTGTCTCTTTCCTTCTTGCTTCCCTTTTGCTTGTTCTCTCTCTCTCTCTCTCTCTCTCTCTCTCTCTCTCTCTCTCATTCCGTTATTCCTTTTATTTTTTCCATCAGTTCTGTTCTTGCCAGCTTTCTTTTATTTATTATTCCATACTCTTTACCATTCACTCTTTCAGTCATCTTTTTTTGATCCGTCCCAGATTGTTCTTCCTTCCTTCATTCACTTCCTCCTTTCGTCCTTCATTTTAATCCTTTCCAACTTTGTTCCTTCACTCTTCCTTCTTTCATTTTTCTTCTTTCTTTAGTCTCTTCTTCCTAGCACTTCACTCATATTCCACTTTTCATGATATTGACCACTTACACCTTCCTTCCTTCCTTCCTTCCATCCTTCCTTCCTTCCTTTTCCCTTTCCCTTTCCCTTTCTATCTCTCTACCCTTCCTCGGCTTATTTCCATCCCGACGTGTGGGTGAAAGGAAGAGAAAACGAAATAAGACGGAGAGCATGAATGAATTGAAGGGGTAGTAGAGTAAGAAAAAAGATAAGGGAGGGACAAGATGATCAAGAATAGAATAGGAGGAAATGAAGGAGGAACGAAGAAGGAAGTTGAGTGTGTGTGTGTGGGCGTGACAAGGGCGTGGGGAGCCAGGCTGTTGTGCTGCTCCTCCTCGGCGCTGGTCAGGGGCGTGGCGGGACTTGACAGACAGACGTGAAGCTCTTAAGGGAAAGGTTTTGCCCACTGCTTCTTCGTCTCAAATTGTGACCTCGACTTGCCTTACCTCTGGTCTTCGTGTTCTGTTTCTTTGTCTTCTTTTCTCGTCTTTTCCTTTGGTTCTTTCGTGTTCTGGTTCTTGGTTTTCTTTGTATTTTCAACTTCGTTTTTCGTTTTCTTTATCTTTTTAATTTTGTTTTTCGTGCTTCGTTTTTCTCCACTTTTTTTCTTTCTTCTTCGTCGTCAGTTCATTTTTTTTTCTTAATTTTCTGCCACCTTTTCTCCTCCTGCTCCTTATCTTCTTCCTCCTCCTCCTCCTCCTCCTCCTCCTTGAGCGCTCAGACTTGTTTTGGAACGATGGACTACATCTGAATGAGGTTGGATCGGCGCGTTTCGGGAGGCTTCTGGACGAGGCAGTGAAAAGCTTTTCGAAAAGCCTTTCAAAAAACGGCGGGCGAGGACGGGGCAAAGGCAGCCCTTGATCAACCAAACCTCAGTGCGACTCACAAGAAACTGTGTAACTAACCACGCCTCCGACAAGCGAACTGGTACAACTCGTCACGGCCACATTTCTATCATGTACACAAATGCACGTAGTTTAATACCCAAAAAGGACGAAATTAGGGCGTATATTGCAACAGAGAAACCAGATGTGGTAGCCATCACAGAGACTTGGGCCAACTCTACCCATCTAGAATCCGAAATGTCATTCCCTGGGTACGAAAGCTTCCACAAAAGTCGAAAGCACAAGAAAGGAGGAGGAGTAGTTTGCTACGTAAAAAGTACACTCCCTGCCATAAAAATAGACAAACAGGACGCAGAGAAATACGATTCTGTCTATGTGGAAATAACCGCAAATAACAAGAAACTAACACTTGCAACCGTATACAGGCCTCCGAAACAACAGGCAGCAGATGACACTGCCCTCTACGAAGAGTTTCTCTCTCTATCAGAAAGAACTGAAGCAATTTTAATTGGGGACTTTAATTGCCCTAACATTGAATGGGGACTGATGACTGGAGATCAATAGGGTTACAGGCTTAGAAATGGTGGAGGATTCGTTCCTCACCAAGTTGTAACTCAACCAACAAGAGAAAACAATCTGCTGGATCTGGTATTAGTAAGCGACCCCGACCTCATTCGCGACTGTACAGTTGGTGAGAAACTTAATGGGTGCGATCACCACTTAATCCGTTTTAATATCAACATATGTCACAAACTCGTAGATAATCCATCAGTGATACCAGATTACAAAAAAGGAAATTTCAACTTAGCCCGTGCACTGCTTCCCCTACGACCTGGGACCAACTTGGCATCACCGACAATACAATCGACAACGCGTGGAACGTCTTCAAAGATAAGCTGTTGCAAGTAGAGAAGGCTACAGTGCCTACGAAATCCAGGCGAGTAAATGGGGCCGTAGATCCACCGTGGATGACCAGAGAAATAAAAAGGCAGTAAACCGAACAAAAAGGAATTATAATTTGATGAAAGAGAATGCTACGGCCGAAGCCAGCACACAGTACCACAACAGCCTCATAGCTTGTCGCAGCCTTATTCTGAGTAGAAAACGCAACTATGAAAAGCAAATAGCGCGCGAAATCAAAACTAACTCCAAGAAATTCTTCACGTACATAAGATCGAAAAAGAAAGTAAAATCCAATATTGGTCCCCTGACAGACGAGACTGGATCTGTAACTCAGGACAGTAAACAGATGGCCAGAATCCTCAACAGTAACTTCGCATCCGTATTCACAGTCGAGGACATCGAAACCATTCCCGAGAGCCCTGCCACGCCGAGTGAGATCACGCCGCTGGAAATTGACTCAATATGCGACCAAGAAGTAAAAAAGTACTTGGACAAACTCGACACGAACAAGTCAACGGGACCCGACAGTTTGTCCCCGCGGTTATTAAAAGAGCTTAAACAACAAATACTTCAACCACTCACTACCATATTCAACCGGTCAGTTCAACTGAACAAGGTCACGGAAGACTGGAAGATGGCGAACGTTACACCGATTTTCAAAAAAGGAGACAAAAGCGTTGCATTGAACTACAGGCCCATAAGTTTGACATCTGTGGCATGAGAAATACTCGAAAAGATTATTAGAGATAAACTTGTTAAGTTTCTAGAAAACAATAATGTAATCTCCGACACCCAGCATGGCTTCAGAAACAAGCGCTCCTGCCTAACGAATTTATTAGACTTCTTCCAAGGTATATATAAGAACTGGGATGCCCACATCCCCAGTGATGTTATATACCTGGACTTTCAGAAAGCCTTCGACAAGGTACCGCACGAGCGACTCCTTAAGAAACTGCACTCGGCGGGCATCGGAGCCAATCTGATCGCGTGGATAAGAGATTGGCTCACCGACAGAAAACAACGAGTACTACTCAACGGACAGCCTTCCGATTGGCTACCAGTCACTAGTGGAGTGCCTCAAGGGTCAGTGCTGGGACCCATCCTCTTTATCATATATATCAATGACCTAGAATCAGGACTGAAATCCACAATATCGAAATTTGCAGATGACACCAAGGTGGGTGGAGATGCCCTCACAAAGACCGACTGCGAAATCATTCAGAAAGACCTCAATCACATTATCGAATGGTCGGAAAATGGCAAATGTCTTTTAATGTTGACAAATGCAAAGTCATGCACATTGGGTCCCAAAATAGTAACCACACATACATCATGAATGGGAGACCTCTGCAAGCGATGCAGGAGGAAAAGGATCTTGGAGTCACTATCAGCAGTGACCTGAAACACGCGAATCACTGTAAAAAAGCATACAACAAGGCCAACATTATGCTCGGGTTCATAGCGAGGAACTTCGAGTGTAAAACACCAGACGTGATGCTATCCTTGTATAATTCCATGGTAAGACCGCACCTCGAGTATGCAGTGCAGTTCTGGTCTCCCAATTACAGAAAGGACATTGCTTTACTGGAAAGGATTCAACGACGCGCCACAAAGATGATTCCAACCTTAAGGGCTCAACCGTACGAGGAACGACTCAAGCGACTCAATCTCTTTACATTGGAGAAAAGACGCCTACGAGGGGATATGATTCAAGTCTTCAAGTATCTAAAAAAGTTCAATAACGTCGATTACTCCAAATTCTTTGAACTGCAAACCAACTCAAGAACTAGAAATAACGGTTTACCCATTCAGTCGAGTCGATGTAACACAGACATTGGAAGGAGTTTCTTTTCAAACCGAGTCATCCGCCACTGGAACAATCTTCCCTCAGAAGTAGTAAATGCGAATACCATCAACTCCTTCAAATATAGAATCGACCGTCATTTCGCTGCGTCAGGAGTAAACTGAATAACGAGGGGCTTCCATCTGCTCCTCAATATCGAGGTGCTTTCATCTGCTCACCAAGCCCCAAGTGGCGGTC
>NW_026110949.1:22500-40000 GCF_024679095.1 Eriocheir sinensis | reverse complement strand
TTGTTGTATACACACACACACACACATATTCTGTGCTATATAAGCATCATACTTTAATAATTACCATCATTAATAGAGTTTCCGCTATGACTGAGACATATTCAGAGAACCTTCTCGATATTTTCCAATATCCTGCGCGCATAATAGTTGCGGGATATAGCAACTCTGGAAAATCGGAACTTGTACAGCTGCTTATTCTGAAGTATCATGAAAAGTTCAAAAAAATTGTCATATGTGGCTTAACGTCTCATCCTCTTCAAAGAAATAAAGAAATAGGACCTAAAGTTATAGTGTCGTCTGAAATAATTGATCCAATTGCCAACGAGGATACGTTTGATCAGAGAGGGACATTGTATGTACTTGACGATATTTTCATTGATGCTGTAAGGAACAAAATTGTGGTTGATGCTTTTACTCGCGGACGGCACAACAATATTTCATGCATATTTATCACTCAAAATCTATATATGGGTGGAAAGCATGCAAGGAATATTAGCCTGAACTGTTCTCATTTCCTCTTGTTAAGACAGCGCGATTTATCTCAAATTCACACTCTGGGCAGACAAATATTCGGGAAAGAGAAGGCAAACCAGTTTGTAGATATATATAAATATGCTGTATATTCACGTCCTTATGGATATCTTCTTGTTCATTTAGGTATAAATACTCCTGAATCCCTACAGTTTCGCTCAAACATTGTTTAAAAACCCCAGGTGAACGCGTATTCCAATGGTGAACTCCAGGAAGAAGGAACTCTTACACGCTCTATACTCCTAACATAACAAACCCTATGGTTTAAGCTCTTCGGCGAAATTATGGGAGAAAGCAAAAGTATAAATCCGGCAATAACACGTTATGACGTATTCAACATTTTGAGAAGCAATAAAACATATACATTGCATAAGCTACAGACTAAAAAATTTCCCCGGCAAAAGATAATATCCTCAAAACCCAAAGTAATCATGGCTGCCGATTTAGCAGACGTGAGACATATAAGAAAGGAAAATAATAACATAGGCTACTTGTTAGTATGCATAGACGTGTTTTCTAGATATATGCAAGTTGTCCCGTGTCGGAATAAAGACGCAAATACGATGCTCGGGGCCATTAAACAAGTGGTGGAAAACAAAGATTCTGAAGGCTTACGAAGATTAAACACCGACTTGGGCACAGAATTCTGGAATCGAAAAGTAAGAAACTATTTATGTTCCCGGGTCATTAAGCTATACAGTGTGTACTCAAGTGAGATCAAAGCAGCCTTGGCAGAGCGGGCCATTCGTACACTTAAAGCACGCATCTACAAGTTCATCACGTCTCAAAATTCTTCAAGATATATTGATCAGCTGCAAAACATGGTCAGTGCCTACAACCGCTCGCCCCATTCTGGACTGAAGAACAAACAAACTCCCATTGATATTCATAACTGAAAAACCCATCTGCAATCAAACGGCAATTCCATGCAATGTATAAAACCCGAAGCAACCAGCGTCTTCCATCAGTTCTCGACTGGCAGTTGGGGAAATAGTTCGCCTTGTTGGAAGTGCTCGTTCCTCTGTATTCCATAAAGGATACACGCAGCAAAATACTCACGAGCTCTTTCGCATAAAATCAATTAAACACAAGAATCGCCCAAGAACTTATCTCTTAGAAGATTTGTCTGGAGAACCAATACAGGGATATTCTACGCGCCAGAGCTCGTCTTAAGCGCTCTGCCTGAGACATACGATATTAAAATACTGCGTTCACGAAAAATAAAGGAAAAAGCAGTATTTTGTATCGTGGTTGGGATACCCTGCTTCATTCAACAGCTGGATTGACGCTAATGATATTGTAGAAAATGCGTAAAAAGACACCACTCCTCAGTGCACACAAAAACTTTGTCTTACTTTTGAAGAAATTAAAAGTAAAAGATAGAAACCGTGCTATTAAGCAAGCAGCTCGAGAACAACTGAACTGTATATCTGAAATATTTTCCAATTTGTTAAAGAAGCACCTCACCTCAATAGCAAAGTTATCAATAAATTACGTAACTATCGGGAAGACATACGTGCCATAGCTAGAAAGAAAACTCCTCTCCATAAGAAAAGACTTATATTGACATCGAGACGGGCGGTAATATATTAGCTGCTATATTACCTATTGCCGCTTCCTTGATCGGAAAATTATTTGGATAATGCGCACGTATTATCTTGTTCCTGAGTCTACCGCTGAGCGTGTTTTAACGGGTATTAAGCCTAAATGCGCCAACTCCACGAGTCCGGGGTCAACGGCCAATCGTGTTTCAACCCGCAGTCGACCCATCCCGATCATATGCCGGTCTCTGAACATGTGCCAGCAAGCAGCAGCGGTCCTGTCGTGTCGTCCCATGGTGCAAGACCAAGCACTCCTACAAGATTGAACCCGTCGTCTCGCTCTGTAAGAAAGAAAAGCTACAAAAAAAAAGAAAATATCGCGATCTGGTGTATACAAAACCACAAAACTACCACCCGTGGAACTTAGAGTCACAGGGATTAGGGAGAACAAGATATCCTCCAATCCTGAAATAAGTAATTTAATACCTCTGTATGTTAAAAGTATCGACGTGCCATACGTCAATATGATGCTAGAACGAATAAAAGACAATCCCATCGTAAAATGGGATAGCCGAGGCAACCTATTGTCTTCTGTTCGATCCTCCAATATCCTGTACATGTTGAATTTACTCTAATGCAAGTCAAAAACCAACGATTGCTGACATTGCTGATATAAAACACATCATTGACGCCACGGGTGTATTACCTAGCGAAATAAAAAAATACGCGCGTGCGGCAAAAGATTCAGGGATCTGGTTTCACCAAACAACCATCGTTGGCAACTTACAGATGGGACCCATATTAAATCCGCTTTTCCAATGTGCTAGTGCAGTCCTACATTGTGATTCAAGAAAGAAACAGAATCATGGACGTTGTAGATACTGAACCGCGTTGGACGCGCGACTTATACAGAGGGAGCGGCGACGTCATGGAGAGAGAAATGCCGGAGGCGAGGACGAACACGCTCGGACACGGTGGTGCCCCGAGCGGGCTTATAAGAGAGAGCAGATGGGACGATGGTTCGCTACTCGTCCCTCGCCATCAGCTGAAGCGGTACTATTCATCACTCACCAGTATACCAGAGGACACCATGTCGGACGCCTACGTGTTCAACTACAAAGACGGTTCTCCTGGCGATGACATCTACCGCAACAACAAGACCATCATCGTTTCTTCCTCAACTGCAGTTCCTGCTACGAAAAGAGGGGTTTACTGGACGCCTACATGGATTATACCCGCACAGTAATCTCTACCGCGAAAGAAGCCCGATCTATCAACTGAACAGGTGTCGCTGGGAAGATCGTGGTATTCCCGGTAGTCTGCATATTCGCTATCCTCCGAGTGAAAATCTCCCTTATGTGGCGTGTATCCTAACCCAGTATGCTCCTGGCCGCGAACTGGAAAATAACCCTATAAACCAAGGATATCTTCAGACGTCAAGAGATCAAAATTTCATTCGTGGGGTAAAGGAAGACAGTTATGATAACCGCCTCCGCTGGTTTAAAGAGTCCATCACAAAACTGGTAGAATGGGTGATTAAAAGCAACATTACAAGTGTCGTCTTCCCCTACAATATTGCAGGCGCTGGAATTCTTTACGTGTTGTGGAAAGCTGACTACCAACCGCATCTCCAAGAGGCTGCGGCTGAACTCCAACTGCATAATATATCGTGCGTCATCCTGGACAGATGGTGGACCTGCGATGAGCCTGAAACAAAATTAACTCTATCTGTGTCTCCCGAGCGAAACAGGAAGAGGAAACTGGTGGATACAGAGGACGATGCTGTGGCTGACGAATGGAAAAGAAAACGGGACGGTGCTGTAGTCGACGTGGATCCTGAATAACTATAGCTCCAGACAATTTCCCAATAATTATGTACATCACTAAATGTAAAATATGCCAATAAATAACAATGTAATGATGTTTAGTATGATTTACCTTCAATATGTAATTGGCATCTCGTCATGTCTACCTCTATATAATGAAATAATTATAATATTTTTGCTAGTGTCTTGCTTGCTCTAAATGGAGTCACATCATATATATGTTACCAGCATTGCGGATGGGGAAATTTACCCCAATTCCAGCACTAGCTTTACTAATAATATACAAACTCTAACATTAGACAAGGACGTGGAATATGAAGTCGGTCTACTGAACGTGTTGCTTCCCGTCGGTATTACATTGTTAAACCGGGTGAACCAGAGTGTAGTATACACCTTGAATGTGGTATAAGACCAACGCCAGATTCAGAAGCTATTGAAAGACGCACACTGTCAAAGGCTATTAATGCTAATATCTTGTATAATGACACTGGGTATTTGCTGATGTGTTAACGGTATAATAACGACATTGATAAAGGAGATGGTCGATGGATACAACTACCATTTACTAGCGTATTCTAGAGAGGTTCTTGCATTTAGCTCCACAAATGATCATTTAACTTTGTTCTGCTACAATGGTTATCATCCACAAGTTGTATTTATTAAGGTTTCCTTTGATGCGCGACTGGCCCAGGTTCTCGGTTTTGTCCCCAACTTAGGTTATGCTGTGTTTTCTTCCTTGGGTACACATGAACACCAAAAACCCGTTCTTGTTCCGCTACATGGTCATGCCCTCTGTTGAGAAATGGTGACGTACAGTGTGTTCTCATTTACACTGACCTTGTCAATCCCTCTAGGTATGCAGGGAAAAATGTAAATATTCTTGATGCCTTTTCGCTCTGGAGGTCTAACAAAAGGCGTGCATCCAACTATATATAAGTCCCTTAAATCCAAAGTAATTGATTCGATTTCTATTAAACTCACAGATCAAAAGGTCGTCCTATGCATTTCGAAGAAGGATACCCTGTTACATGTTTACTTCATATCCGATCGCGTTGAATCTTTGAGTACATTTTGCTGTATTAATAGGAATGTTGTCCATTTGAAAAGACAGTCTCCTCGCCGCCACCATGCGGGTTACATTCATCCCTCCTTCCGTAGCAGAATATCATACCCTGTTTTCGTATGGCAAACAGATATCATCCTGAGGGAGTGGTATTGATGATATAGTCACACTTTCTTATGAACCAAGCTATCACAGAGGCGGGGTTTATTCTCGGTTTTAGCTGGACTCGCTAAAAGAGCTTTCCTTTCCTAGTGAAAATGTCATTGTGCCTTCAGCTCGAACATTTGGAAACAACGTTCTAGATGATATTTCACAGGGAAGCAACTTGAGAAGCTCTATAAAAAGCATGGAATTAATTCCTTAAAGCAAGCTGCAATGAAATTGACTAGAGGAAGCGGAAAAGAAAGTCAAGCGAGTCGGGAGGAAAAGGTGTTATAAAAGGACATCTTTACCGAGTTGTAATCATTGTTGAACTAAGAGCAGTATGGCGAGCATCACCAGCGCGGTTGGTGTCGGGAACCCGCGTTCTCCCCTGGGGCAATATGCCGCCGGTGTCAGTGAATTGTTTCGCCCTAACAAAATGAGATTATTGGAAACAACGATTGCCTCCCGTTATGATGCTGATGTTTTACCTACTAACCTCGGATTCAATATGAAATTATCCGATAGATATATAGAATTTCTCATTCCTGGAACACTTGGCAGTTTTATTGATTTGGGGAAATTGGTGTTGCACACCTCTTTACGCTTAACTAAGCCAGACAATACTACTCCTCTCGAAGACGCTCAACACGTTGAATTTGCAAATAATACCGCGCACAGCCTATTCAAATCAGTGGAATGTTTTTGGGAGATGTAGCTGTTGACAATAATGTACTTTATGGGTACACGTCATACGTTAAAATGCTGAATACTTTGTCGCCCAACAAATTGAATACAATTGGAGCCAATGCTAATATTACCATCCCAGAGAACGGTTTTATTTCCAAAGTAACAGCAGAATACTTTGACAATGCCAGCGCGCAACACAAGACCATTATGAAGCGGGTTAAGACTCACGGTATACAACTCTGTACCCCGCTTCTTCTGGATATAAGTTCTTAGACAGTTACTTGCTCGATGGTATTTCGATTAGACTCAGAATGGAACTATCTAGTAATGCATGGCTGCTAAATTCTCCAACTGGCGATAACATTCGTCTGCATATAGATTCAGCCAAGCTGCTTTATACGCGACTGTTTCCTTATCCTAATGCACTTCATGCTTTGAACGCGTCTCTCGCCGCAGGGAATCTTTTGAAATCGACATTTACCAAAACCCTCTTGAAAACCTATGTGCAGCCAAAGACCAAACCTCAGGAACGTATGATCAACCGTGGGTGATGTTATTCCGGAAAAACTCTCGCTTATTATAACGAGCATGGAAGCTCATTCTGGCGACTATACGCTAAATCCATTGTATTTGAGCCATGGCGATATAAGTCAAATAAGCTTAAGTGTTAATGGTAGAACCATGTATAATATTCCTAGTAAATTCACTCATGACTATGCTGAGCTCTACCATCGTACTTTGGATGCACTTGGTTTTCACAAAGACCATTTAATCGGAAAGGATATTTTCGGCAAGGGGGCAATGATTTGCACATTTGATTTGCGTGCTGAAAACTTGAATGATAATTTGCCCGTTGAAATGAATGGGGGGCTTAGACTTAGCTTGAATCTAAGCAAGGGAGAAAACGAGAACCGTCTGTTGATACTGTTTGGCGAAACAGTGGGTATAATAACAGTTAATTCTGAAAGACGGCTGCAGTGTGATGTGCGCGCTTGAAGCGGCTGTGCGATGAACAACATGGAGATTGAAAGAGGATTGAGGGGGCACATAGGAAAGCAAGCCTTGTTTTAAGGCGTGTTATTGGCAGACGAGGTAAACTCTATACCTCGATATAGAAAACCTATAGTGTGCATCGTCAATACGCTACCAAGTTATTCTAAAAGAGAAATGGGACACTGGATTTGTCTCTACTATGAACCGGGCATGGAAGTGTTCCTAGATAGTTATTCTCTCTATCCAAAATTATAAACTGATCATATCAAATATATTGATGACCCTGGTCTCAGTATGTATAACAATGCATTTCGACTTCAAAGCACGCGAAGCGATGTGTGCGGGGCTTATGCCATGTACTTTGCCTACAATGTTTCGCACTTGGGTGTAAGAGAAACTCTTGAAAAAATATGTATGGAGTTTTCCAAGACCGAATATTCGAGGAATGATGAACACGTGATGCGATTCGCTTACAGCAAGTTTATAATGCCCGTATGTCATCAAACATTTAACACGTGTTCATAAAAAGTAAGTATTGACTTATTGATTTTTTCATAATGAATTGTATTACATTCCATGAAGCTATTCTAAGCATAAGTAATTTTCTAGTTCCTTTATCGGGGGGTGGGGTGGTTGTATACCATGCTTAAATCAGAGGTCTGGCTCCACTCACAGGTCCTCACCCGTCACCGCCACTACCCCCTGCATCCCCTGCCCTGCCCTGCCCTGCCCTGTCCTGGGCCCTGAGCAATCCTGTCGCATCTTGCCGCCGCACCTCTCGCTACTGCCGTTGCCGTTGCCGCCGCCCGCCTGATTTGGCGGGCCGTCGTTTATGTATGAGCTGGATCGAAACATAAAAGCGTTTTATTCATGTCTCCACAAATCGAATAAATTTTAAGACAATTATTGTGAGTTGTTTTTTCATTCGTTTTTTTTTTTTTTTGATAAAGGACATAAACAAGTCAAACAAACTCAATGTTTATTGGAATTTGGTCAAATTATGATTCCAGATTCATCATGTGCAATTTTATAATATCATAGGCTCCAACATTAGTCCTATATACAGAACATATTTACATATATTTTATATTTAACATAAAAATAGCAGGCAAATTCTTACACAATAAACAGTATATGCAACATTCACACCAGTCCCTATCTTATAAACAACTACAATTTATTCTGAAAAGTCTGTATCTACTGCATATATTCAAGGGGGGATGATGAGAGCATTTGATTTATTTCTTCCTGTTCCGCGGCTTGCATTAATATGTCATCATCCGCCTCTACCCGTTTTATCAAGGGAAAATATTGCTCGGCCAGCACATCCCGTTCTCCCCACAATTCATAGGTTTCTTCTTCTCGTTCTCCTATTTCACCGATCTCTTGCCCACCCATTACCTCGGCTAGTCTCGCTTCTGTTATGCCTCTTTCATCGCCTTCCTCCAAATTTTCTTCGTTTGACAGTGTCATGATCTGGGCTACCTCCTCCTCCTTATCTTCCTCCTCTATCCCTATAGAATTATCGGGATGACCGTAAGATCGTGACTCCAAGGTGCTAATGTAGTATCTTTTGTCCTCAACTACAGATATTCCTTTCTTGGGATATTTTACTGTACTCATTCGTCCATTGCGCACTGTGAATCCCTGACAGTCAAAGGTAAATGTTTGCTTCTGGAATAGGGCGTCTTTGTATCGCTGATGAGCAATTTTCTTCTTTATGAACTTTGGAACGCCCTTAGCTGAACTCAACCGGTCACCGTCTGCCAAGAGGATGGAGTAGCATTTTGGTTTTACGCCTACAAATTCTGAGATGGTTCTTTCCCCCACTTCAGACTTGAGAAATCCAAGCTTTCCTTTGTTGTCTGTGTTGTACAAGGAATGTGAGGGGCTAAAGTTACTTGTGTCTATATAGCTTTTGAAGGGTTCCTGCGAGTACTCTGTTAATAGATCAGGAGTTTCAATTTCTGTTATTAAGGAATCATTGTCGCAATACACTAGTTTCGCCTGATCCCGTAATGAGCCTTCAACACATTGTAATAGAAATCATATAGTCGCAGCTTGGACAGCTCTAGGATGTAGTAGCCAATGTAGTTTGGATGATTCACCCGTGAATATTTCTTATGGCGAGTTACAACTACATGACCATCATTGAGAGGTACAACGCGTTTAAAGTAAGGACTTCGGGCCAGCTTCAAAAACTTTTCGCGGTTGGTGACAATATTTATGTCTTCACTATATTTGGCCACGTTCATCAGGAATCGACCAAAATGCTGTTTGAAATACACTTGATTGCATTTTTCTTGATAGGGCAGTAGCACTTTTGCGGGCTTCTATGTTATCCTGAATGAAGTCCGCAAGAAAGTGCTTTTGCTTAAACGTATAAATAGCATGCACTTTTTAACAACCAGGCCTAGTCGAATAAGTAGTTTAAGGAGGGCAGAGCAAATAGCATTTTCTCCTGAGCAGCATGTGTTCCAATCAGTTTTATGTTCTTACACGGTGCTGGACGGTTTTCTTCTTCATACCATTCGCGTGTGACTGACGATATATCTCTGTTGGTGATATTGTGTCTTCTGATGATCAGTGGAGGTCATCCGTTTTCTCAACGACTTCACGTGAGACAGCCTCAGTATCGCACAGAATGAGATATCCAAAATCGCCATCGGTTGCTTGATTGACCAAGCCCCGCTCAAAAACGACTGCATTTCTGTCTCATCTAGTTTTCATATCCCCACATGGCAACTTCTCTTGCATTACAGTGGGATAAAGACTGTTGAAGTCAAGATATGAAAGGAAAGTGCTTCTATCATGTTTTGGATTAAACTGAGGGTTCGTGTAGATGTTATTGGCGCGTACAAAACGACGCACAACACTTGTGTAGCCCCCACGCACATTTGTTTGAATGCAATGATATATGTCTGGGCTACTAAGCACCTCTAATTCCTGCTGTGTTTTTAGCAGAAAGGAGTCATAGGCAAATCCTGGCAGGCTAACATAATTTACAATATCCAACCTCCACTGGGTTTTCAAAATACCTCTCCACTCTAGGAAGACATCACATAGAAGACCAACATCCACTTTTACATAAAGCAACAAATAGTCCTTCAGGCTCTGACACCCAGCTACTTTCCAAACATTCTGAGCATGTTTATAATCACTTTCGGAAAGTTCTGCTTCTTGAAGCGAATTGAAAAATCTTCGCGGGATGGAAGACGTGTCTCAGAAAGTCGTTCCATCGAATCCATATAGTCATAACAAAACACCTGCTTTCCCTTGATCAATAATGGCAACGCAGGTGCTGGCACATCTTTCAACATCTGTTGTGTGCATATGGGTTCGTTCCCATTACTGATGAATTGGTTCGCTAAAGCCGCGAGCGAACCAGACATAAAGGCATACGAGTCAATAAATCTCAAGTCATTTATGATGACTTCATGGTATTTGTGAACTGAACGTTTTGGTCTTAGTTTGATTTTCAAGTCAGGTATCGTTAATTCACGCGGGATTAACGACATGTCGTAATTAGCATTATGTGCAATGAGAGTGAGCTGCAATTTGTGATTTTTCATTTGGAGGTTGCATCTATTACAATAAGCTCCAATGTAATTGTTTCCTGATTTTCATGGTCATGATGTTTTACTCCTTTACCTTTTAAAAAACCCTGTTTGCAGAGAAGACAGTGAGTTTGCTCATTGTGACGTGTCGTATCTTCATCGGTCATGTTGATTTTATTGTAGCCTTTAGAAAATTTCAACTTTTTCCAGGCACACTGCATTGTATGAATAAAATGGTTTACAGCATTACTTCCACAATAGGATCCGCTTTGTACTGTTTCTCCGTTTCTATTCACTATAATGTAAGCATACGCTATGGCAAAGTGATGTCTCTTTACACATCCAGACACATTCGAAGAAGGCTGTACGAGAATACTCTCAAAGTCATAGAATGCTAAATAAGATGGCTCATATGCCTTAGCATGATTAATAAATTTCACAGTAGAACCCGCGGGTGGGAATCTTAGTCTTGTGATCATCGTTGGGCAAATTAGCACATGTTCAGCAAGCGTTGCCTTGTTCTCACAGGCGCACAGGCAGATATCGCAAAACATTTTTTCCCGCGACGTTGGCAGGTAAACAGGTTCATGTATGCGTCAAAGTCTTGGATAAGAGCTAGGTGTCTGTTCCCCAACAACAGACAATGAACAACTTCTTGATCTTTGAGCCCCTTTCTGACTAGAGTTAGTTCGCCTTTGTTGTCTTCAACGTTGTCTAGACAGTAAACGCGAATACTTATGTTGTTTAATCTTTCAAGCCGACCGAGGTCTTCCCAGGATACCGGGGTTGGAATGTTACCCGTATTAATAGAGGCCAAGCAAGCATTCTCCCATTGTCTGCCCGATGGAACTACATTTCTTGACTTTAGATAGCGATAAGCTGTTAGAACTTGGAAAACACAGTCCGTGGGTCCCGAAGGGTTGAGAACTTGTGTTTTCCCTGGAACACCCTTAGGATAGGGCACATACTCTCCAATACTATTGTGCAGCATTATAAGAGAGAAGGAAAATTTTACGCTAACTATTTCATCTAACGTAAATCCACTGCCCTCTTCGTCCGACATGTCATGTTCAAACCGATTAACAAAATATTCGGATAGTTCACGTACATATGAATCCATATCGTCATAGCTAATTACCTGCATATGACTTCTCATATACATATCTCTATATTGAACTCCACCGTCGGGGTCTTCTCTGACTAAGCGCAGATGCATGTCAACGTACACTTTAAAAGAAGGAGGTCTAACCTGCTGGCAGCCTTGGAATACAGACTCTACTGCCTCGCGAAGACGGCCAGTGTTGTTGTTGAAATATGATGCAATGTCGCCGTTGTCTGCTGGTGGGACGGGCACGTCGATCGTTGTTAAGGCCCCGTTGAAATGTTGGCTTATTTCACCTGGTGTTGGTGAGGGTGTTGTTGTCGGCCGTCCCGGGTTATAACCGCTGGGTCCTGGCTGTGGAGAACTGTTTGGATGGGAGAATCCTCACGACGGGCTTGCTTTTTCCTGCAGGTGTCTGAAGAAAGGTAAAATAATATTAGAGAGAAATAGTGAAATTACAATTTTTTCCTTAGAACAGACGTGTGCGCAATAAAAAACGTAGAAACTTACCGTTTGTTCCTGTATTCGCTTGTTTTCGTTTTCGTCCACTACCGATCGTTGAAGAGGAGGGCCAATGGCTGAGCCTACCAGACCCGCCTTCTTCGGAGATAGTCCTTAAGGAATACGAAACACAAATGAAATTTTTTGAACCCTCTATCCCGCACATATTTTATCAGACACTTAAAATACAATATGGAAAATGTGTCTCTTGGAAAACACATTTTAACAATATTGGATTTCAGATGATATTAGGTTTTGACCTACCTTTGGTTTTGACTGGCCTCGTCGCTGAGACCCGCCCGTGGAGAACAACTTCCAATATCGCTGGGGTCTGGTTGAGAGAAACCGACATCTGATCGATCAGAGCTAGTCGACGACGTCTCTTCTGAAAAAAGATAGAAAGACTAAAGTCGATATTGCCCATGCTTCCCAGCTCTCTACCTCCCTCCCGTCATCCACATCTGCTACTGTTTTTTATGACAATCATATAAAGTAACGCAAACATTTAAGTACTTACCCTTGTTTCTAGTAGATATATCTTTCGATCCAGTCCCAAGGCCCTCTGAAGGCAGGCCGCCCTATGAGCTACGAGTGCGGACAACGGGAAGTAATTATTACACCATGAACATTTGATACAGGGGTGTACAGGGGTCCTCATGTTTACGGGAAACAAGAACAGAAGACCTCTTGACCCGAGACCGCCTTGAGAGCCTGTGAAGTGCTTGTTGGCTTGACGTCCTTACATACCGCTCGACATTGTGTGTTCGTTTGTACATGTGTGTGTGTGTGTGTGTGTGTGTGTGTGTGTGTGTGTGTGTGTGTGTTCCTCAGGTCAGTCCTTAATGACCCGAGGTTTATTGTAATGACTTGAATCATTAAGGCTTCCGAAGACCAGAAGGCGTGGCCTCAGATACATGGAGATGTCATCGAAACATTTTTTTCCGTGATTTTTATCTCGCATGAACAGATGTGTGTGTGTGTGTGTGTGTGTGTGTGTGTGTGTGTGTGTGTGTGTGTGTGTGTGTGTGTGTGTGTGTGTGTGTGTGTGTGTGTGTGTGTGTGTGTGTGTGTGTGTGTGTGTGTGTGTGTGTGTGTGTGTGTGTGTGTGTGTGTGTGTGTGTGTATGTATGCATGTGTGTGCAAGCATGTGTGTTACTCGTGTCAGTCCTTAATAACCTGAGGTTTATTGTAATGACTTGAATCATTAAGACTTCAATAGGCGTGGCCTCAGATACATGGAGATGTCATCGATCCATTTTTTCCGCGATTTTATCTCGTAAGACCAGATGTGTGAGCGTGTGTGTGTGTGTGTGTGTGTGTGTGTGTGTGTGTGTGTGTCTGTGCGTGTGTGTGTGTGTGTATGCGCGTCAGTGGGAAGGAGGGAAAGATAAGACCCCGGAAACAGGTGCAAGGGGCACATTCCAGCCTGGTCATTAACCTAATGTCTTTAACCTTTTCCGTGATTGTAATCTTGGGGTGACTAGAGATCTCGCTCTTTTCTTGTGTGAGTGTGTGTGTGTGTGTGTGTGTGTGTGTGTGTGTGTGTGTGTGTGTGTGTGTGTGTGTGTGTGTGTGTGTGTGTGTGCGTGTGTGTGCGTGTGTGTGTGTGTGTGTGTGTGTGTGTGTGTGTGTGTGTGTGTGTGTGTGTATGGGAAGAAAGATAAGTCACTGGAACAGGTGCGTGACGTATTCCAGCCTGGTCATTAACCTAATGTCTTTAACCTTTTCTTTGATTATAATCTTGTGGTCACCGGGAACAGGTGCGCTTGACGTATTCCAGCATGGTAATTAACCTAATTTCTTTAACCTGTTTATTTGATTATAATCTCGTGTTCAATCGAGATCACGATTTTATCTTAACTCTTCATACCCACCTCTCGCTTCCGTACGCTAGTCCGAGAGGGGTGAGGGGGGTGAAAAGGTAAAATAGATGTGGGTAGGGGGGTCTAGATACCCCTCCTCCGTAACCCCTGCAAATTACCCCCACTCCTGTAACCCCCTGCTGACCCCCCAACCCCCACTTCCAGTCCCCCTGCAAATTACCCCACTCCTGTAACCCCTGCTGACCCCCCAACCCCCACTTCCAGTCCCCTGCAGAGGCAACCCCCACTTCCGTACATTTGTTACTACTGAGGTGGCCTTTGTCCCTCGATCCTGCAGCGAAGAAAGGAATTTGTGTTGCTTCCTCCCCCCTCTTCCTCTTTCTCTTCCCCCCGCGTGCCCTTTCCCCCAATAACACCCACGAACATTCTCTCTCCCCATCCTCTCCCTTCTACTCCCGCAACTTTTTCCTTTCTCTTCCTTCCCACTTTCCTCTGGAAATTATGTCTCCAAAATTTGATCACCTTTGTTGACTTTCTTCAACCACAGATTGCTCCTATCTTGTTCCCAATCGCGTATCTTCCTCCTCCTCCTCAGTGTCAGAAAAAGTAATATTGACACTGTACAATTCGTTAGTTCGCCCACATCTTGAGTATTGCGTTCAGTTTTGATCTCCCTATTACAGAAAAGATATAGATAAACTCTAGAGGGTGCAGCGTCGAGCTACTAAAATTATACTTAGACTGCGAAATAAACCGTACGAAGACAGACTTAAAGAAATTATTCAGCTTATCAAAGCGCAGGCTAATGCCCCGTTCACACTGTGCCGACTCTGGGCCACGACAACCCAGCGACTTCTGCATTTGACAAGTCGGCTCCCACGCTCCAATAATTTTTTGGCGTCTTTATGTCGGCTACCATGATTGCCGACTTTCTGGAACATTCAGCCAACTAGTTGGCATCATGTCTGCGACATGCTGCCAACTAGTCTCAAGACTAGTCTCTACGGTCATTTTTTTTAAATATCCCCATGTCTACGACAACCACGAATCTGCCGACCGAATGGCCGACAGTCGCCGACGGTCTTGACCGACAGTCTTCTAGATTGTCTGCCAACTGGTTGGCCGACTAGCTGGCCGACAGTTGCCAAGGAGTTGGCCGACGGTCTTCCTGACGATCTTCGCGACTGTCTTGGCGACTGCCTTGGCGGCAGCCTTGCCGTTCCTTAAAATACGGAATCGCTCTGTATTCGAGAATGAAATGTATCGTTCCGTTTTGAACCAATACGGAACGGCATTTGTTCCGTACGGCATTTTGTTATCTGAATGGTCAAGCAGATAAAATTCAGTATCTTAAAATTGTAGTGAGCACATTTTTCGGTTAATCAAAAAACAACCCGTAAAATTTGTCAAAGGTTCGTCCTAAAATAAGTATAAAATACGCGACGTAACGTCCCTCCCCCCTCCCTCTTGCCTCCACCAGCAGCGTGCTGCGGCTGTCACTCATTGCATGCTCGAGAAATTTTAGGGATGCAACCCGTTCCTTTAAATATGGATCCATTCCGTATTGGAGAGTGAGATGTTGCATTCCACATTTTTCTCACCTCAGGGTGGCAACCCTAGTTGTGTCATTCAACACAAGAGAGATCGAGGCAAAAGGAGTGCGTGTGTGCTGTGCGGCTCCCAAGTTTGTGTCCCGCGAAACGTAACCATGTCCAGTTGTTCTTATTTTGCCTGTGATTGCAAAACAAAAATATAAATTTCTTGATGGCGGCAGTGTTTGCCAATATTTCTGAGCCGACAGTCGTCATGAACGTCCTTCATTAGGCGAAGACTGTCGTCACGACAGTCCCTCATCATTCTTAAGTAGTCGGCAGAGACGACTGTGCCGACAGGAAATGGTAAAAATTGAAAAAATGGCCCCGACAGTCGTCACGACTGCCTGAAGACAAGCCAAGACTGTTGACGACAGTCTTGACGATAGCCCCCGACCTCCCTCAGACCTCAACCGGAAGTGACGGTTTGTCCAAACTCTTGCCGACTCTTGTCGTGAAAGTTTAGCATGGAATACTTTTTTGCGCTACCCCTCACGACTCCAGACTCCTGTCACGACGTCGGCGCAGCGTTCGGCAACAGTCAAGACCTCTTTCAAGACATGCCCGACCCTTTCACATCAATACCCAGGACCTCGTGTACCCTAGAGTCGTAGGTAGTCGTGGCTCAGAGTCGGCACAGTGTGAACGGGGCTTAAGAGGTGACCTTATCGAAATGTTTAAAATGTTCAAGAGATTCGATAACGTTAATGTTCATGATTATTTTAGTCTCTCAATCAAGAGTAACAAGAAACAATGGATACAAAAAATAACGAG
This sequence comes from Eriocheir sinensis, assembly GCF_024679095.1. Lineage (NCBI taxonomy): Eukaryota > Metazoa > Arthropoda > Malacostraca > Decapoda > Varunidae > Eriocheir > Eriocheir sinensis. Next base: position 23,866 of record NW_026110949.1, on the reverse strand, counting down.
GAAGCGTTTCAACTCAAATGAATCAAAACACTTCTTCTTCAACCGTGTCATCAATGTATGGAATGGTTTGCCTCAAAACGTCGTCGAAAGCGAAACTATTGGCACGTTCAAAAACCGACTAGACATATATGTAGAAGCTAACCCGAACATCCGCTATTTTGCTCCGGTCTAAGAGAAAGTAGTGTTAGCTTAGTATCGTGTATGATTTTCATTCTATCTATATAAAATTCCATTGTAGTTTTTTCTATACTACATGGTATTCTTCCTTTTCGTGCCAGCTTCGGCTGGAGGGACTGGTGGGAGGGGAGGAGTCTTGATCTTTGCTGTCCTGTGTCTCTGACTCGTAGATTAGAGTAGATGGTAGTAACAACAAACAGCCTAGTTAGTACCAAGAGGTCTGTTGTTGTTTGCTTTTCCTTTGTACTCCCTTGTACTTCTTTTCCTCCTCCTCCTCCTGCTCTTTTTTTCTCCTCTTCTCCCCTCGCCACCACACTCCATATCCCTCTTGTTCTTGCTTCCCCGTCTTTTCCCACCCTCACTCCACCGTACTTCCCTTTTCCCCACGTCTCTGTCACACTCCTCCTCCCTTTCTCCCCTCGTCACCCATCTCCACTTACCTCCATCTCTTGTCTTTCCTTATCCCACATTACAAAACAAGCAACAAGGAAGGGCAAGGATAAATCTGAGCTCCTTTTTTCTCTTCTCTTCTCACCTGTTTTCTCCTCTTTTTTTTTCACCTTTCCTCTCCTCTCTTCTCGCTTTGTCTCCTTCATCCAACCAACACACAGGAAAAGTAGGAATAAGAAAGGAATGGGTGAACTCAGAGCTCCTTTTCTCTCCTCTCTTTTCACCTTCCTGTCGCCTCTTCATCCCCTCACCTCCTCACCTTCTTCCCCTTCCTCACTCAAGGACAGGAATCATTAGGTGAACCCCAGCTCTTACACACGAAAACCCAAACACGAACAAATAGGTGAACTCAGCGCCCCCTTCCCCTCCTTCCTCTCACCTTCCTGTCCCCTAGCTGCCTGACGCCGCAGGTGAGGTTGGCCGGGATGCCCACAGGTGTGGTGACCTCGACGGACGTGGGCAGGAAGTAAGGACAGTTGGGACACAGCTGATCCGCCTCCAGGGTTCTGTGGGCGGCACCTGCGGATGGAGAGGGGGGGAGGGGGCTAGTTTGGTGGAGGAGTCAAGGTGGGGGGAGGAGAAAGGGGTAGAGAGGGAAAGGGCAGAGGGTTTGTTTGGTGGTGGAGGCAGCGGTGTGGGGGGGGGCGAGGAGGAGGAAGGGGTAGAGGGGAATTTGGGAAGGGGGATAGATTGGTGTAGAAGGCAGAGGTAGTGTGGGGAAGGAGGAGGGCAAGGAGGG
>NW_026110949.1:15000-17500 GCF_024679095.1 Eriocheir sinensis | reverse complement strand
ACGAATCAGCCCTAACTCTACTTCTCTGCCTTCTGTTTAATTTTTCTGCCTATTTTCAATAATGTCCCTCTGTGTTTACCCATCTTTTTAAGCCTCTCTTTCGTCTCTACTTTCTTACGAATATCTCTACCTCTCATTCACCTCCATCCTTCCTCTTTTTCCTTTTTTTCTTCCTCCCCTTCTCTGCCTTTCTATGCATATCCCTCGCTCTCTCCCTCCACCTCTCCTTATTCCTCTCTCCTTCGCTCCTTTCACCTACCTATACATCTTCCTCTCCTCCTGCCTGCCCATAAGTCCCTCCTACACTCTCCCTCTCTTCCTCCCTCCCTCTCTGCCTCCCTTCTCCCTCCGCGCCTTTCCTCCCACTCTCTCTTTCCAGTCCGCGCCTCCCGTTTTCTACTCGATAACATGACGGGGGGTCTTGGATGTCTATGGCGTCCACTAAACCATTTATTGGATTAGTTGTTCCAGGGCTTTTTTATGAATGCTCGTTTTTTTGTGTGTGAGTGTTGAGGGCTGCTCTCTGATTTCTCATTGGTGTCAAACTAAACTATTTCAATTTCACTTTTTTTTTTTTTCTATAACATTTTTTTTCCCGATTTTTTTGTTTTTGTTTTCCACTAAACTATTTTCAGTAGTTTTCTCGTTTTCTTTTCAGTAATAGTTTCAATAATAGTTTCCTGCCGTACACGACCCCGCTGGCAGAGAGAGAGAGAGAGAGAGAGAGAGACGGCCAGAAAGGCAAATGCAGATATAGAGACGGACAGACAGCCTAACAGACAAAAAGCCAAATGCAGATTGATTCATAGGTAGACAGACAGACAGACAGACAGATAGGCAGACACGCTGACAGATAGGCAGAAAAAATAGGGAGAGACATAAATAAGCTTCATATAGACAGACAGACAAACTGGACGACTGACCGGCTGATTGCTTGACTAAGAGACTAACGAAGCAGCGAACAGAGAGACGATAATGTTTTAAAACGGAGCGGAAGAAATAAAACGAATTGAAAAACACCTGAAAGGAAAGAGATGAGCGCTGGATGACTACCAAAGTGACACACACACACACACACACACACACACACACACACACACACACACACACACACACACACACACACACGGATACAAAAAGAAAGAGCAAGTGATACAGAAAACTGGATCTGGCTTTCCTCTCTCCCTTCCTTCCTTCCTTCCTTCCTTCCTTCCTTCCTTCCTTCCTATAATTCCTTCCTTCCTTTCTTCCTTCCTTCCTTTCTTCCTTCCTTCCTTCCTTTAATTCCTTCCTTCCTTCCTTCCTTCCTTTAATTCCTTCCTTCCTTCCTTCCTTCCTTCCTTTAATTCCTTCCTTCCTTCCTTCCTTCCTTCCTTCCTTCCTTTAATTCCTTCCTTCCTTTCTTCCTTCCTTCCTTTCTTCCTTCCTTCCTTTCTTCCTTCCTTCCTTCCTTCCTTTAATTCCTTCCTTCCTTTCTTCCTTCCTACCTTCCTTTAATTCCTTCCTTCCTTCCTTTAATTCCTTCCTTCCTTCCTTCCTTCCTTCCTTTAATTCCTTCCTTCCTTCCTTCCTTTAATTCCTTCCTTCCTTCCTTCCTTCCTTCCTTTAATTCCTTCCTTCCTTCCTTCCTTCCTTTAATTCCTTCCTTCCTTCCTTCCTTCCTTTAATTCCTTCCTTCCTTCCTTCTTTCCTTTAATTCCTTCCTTCCTTCCTTCCTTTAATTCCTTCCTTCCTTCCTTCCTTCCTTTAATTCCTTCCTTCTTTCCATCCTTCCTTCCTCTAATTCCTTCCTTCCTTCCTTCCTTCCTTTAATTCCTTCCTTCCTTCCTTCCTTTAATTCCTTCCTTCCTTCCTTCCTTCCTTTAATTCCTTTCTTCCTTCCTTCCTTCCTTCCTTTAATTCCTTCCTTCCTTCCTTCCTTCCTTTAATTCCTTCCTTCCTTTCTTCCTTTCTTCCTTCCTTCCTTCCTTCCTTCCTTCCTTCCTTTAATTCCTTCCTTCCTTTCTTCCTTCCTTCCTTCCTTCCTTCCTTCCCTCCTTCCTTCCTTTAATTCCTTCCTTTCTTCCTTCCTTCCTTTAATTCCTTCCTTCCTTCCTTCCTTCCTTTAATTCCTTCCTACCTTCCTTCCTTAAATGCATTCCTTCCTTCCTTCCTTCTTTCCTTTAATTCCTTCCTTCCTTCCTTCCTTCTTTCCTTTAATTCCTTCCTTCCTTCCTTCCTTCCTTTAATTCCTTCCTTCCTTCCTTCCTTCCTTCCTTCCTTTAATTCCTTCCTTCCTTCCTTCCTTGCTTTAATTCCTTCCTTCCTTCCTTCCTTTAATTCCTTCCTTCCTTCCTTCCTTCCTTTAATTCCCTTCTTCCTTCCTTCCTTCCTTTAATTCCTTCCTTCCTTCCTTCCTTCCTTCCTTCCTTCCTTTAATTCCTTTCTTCCTTCCTTCCTTCCTTCCTTTAATTCCTTCCTTCCTTCCTTCCTTCCTTTAATTCCTTCCTTCCTTCCTTCC
>NW_026110949.1:0-10000 GCF_024679095.1 Eriocheir sinensis | reverse complement strand
CTGGTGACGACCCGGCGACACAATCGTCTCGTCCACACACACACACACACACACTCGCACACACCACCCAAACTCCCTCCTACCCCAATTAATGTTCAACATGTAATCGTTCTCTCGTAGCTCTTGTGAGCGAACCGTAGGTCCTCCAAGGTCATGTCGTGTAGATTGTAAGTTCTAGGGCAATCTAGGCTATTAACATGCAGTGTTTCTCTCGTATCCCCTTGTGAGCGGACCGTTGGCCCTCTGAGGTTATGCCGTATAGATTGTAAACTCCTCTAGGCCATCTTCACTGTATGGAAACAACTGAGCGCGGGACTCGCCAGTCCCGCCAAATGCCCCTCGGCTAGGTTCTCGGTGAGTCCCGCGTAGCTCCGCCCATTTTACCATATATGGGAGTTGAGGCGATCGAGTCGCGTGATGACGCGCTTGAAAAGTCCTAGTGTGGGAGCAGCTTTAGGGGGGATTCTGGGGCTGCCCTGTGTAGGCCATTCGGCCTCTTCCAGTCTCCCTGTATTTCTATGTTCTTATGTTCTCATGTAATGAAGTAATTTTCCCCCACAGCTTAGGTTACCCGTAGTGTAAGTTAAGGGTAGTAATTTCCTCTTATTTCTCTCTTTATTCTAAAATTTCCATGTCCCTTTCTTCCTTAAAGGTACATGGTGTTCTCTTCTAACTATTTCCTGCCGGTGTGGCGAGATATTGTGACCGATCTGAAAAAGTGACCGATCCAACATATCGTACCGCACCCCGGCAGAACGACAAGTGAGTCCGCGGCGAGAGGATCTCTCCCCCCCATACATTATCCAATGGGGACATGCTCCGACACTCGTTACTTTCCTAAAAACTTATATCGCCTAGTATATCATTCAGTATATCTATTTTGAGGAACTATATGTCACTTGCAGTCGAAAATCACCAACAACTATGCATGGGGCGTCCTTCGGAGTGAAAGAAGTCATTTATAAAGTAGTCGTCGACCGTGACGGACGTCCGTCCCTGCCCTGCTGTGAGCGGCGGGTTATAACCGAGCTCACCGATACATTTACCGCAGAGCAGCAGCGTAACAGCCTTCGTTAAGGAATAATTCCATGGCATGTGTTATATACATGTGACTTCTTAACTTTGGGTGATATATATATATAGAGATATATATATATATATATAGATATATATAGATATATATATATATATATATATATTTATATATATATATATATATATATATATATATATATATATATATATATATATATATATATATATATATATATATATATATATATATATAGATAGATAGATATAGAGAGATAGAGAGAGAGAGAGATAGAGAGATATAGATAGAGATAGATATAGAGATATAGATAGATAGATAAATAAATAAATAAATATATATATATATATATATATATATATATATATATATATATAGATATAGAGATAGAAAGATAGATAGATAGAGAGATATTGATAGACTGATATAGATGTATAGATAGATAGATAGATAGATAGATAGATAGATAGATAGATGTAGATATGTAGAAAGATTGATGTAGAGAGAGAGAGAGAGAGAGAGAGAGAGAGAGAGAGAGAGAGAGAGAGAGAGAGAGAGAGAGAGAGAGAGAGAGAGAGATATATAGATAGATAGATAGATAGACTGAATTATTAATTGAAATCTACACTCTCTATAGAAAAGATGAGGGGAGACCTGATCGAGCTTTATAAATGAATGAAGGGCTTTAATAATTAAAGGGGATGTCAATAGGGTTTTGGTTGTTAAAGAACCAGGAAGGATGTACGTAGCAATGGATTTAAGTTTGATACATTAAGATTCAACAAAGACATAGGCAAGAATTGGTTTACCAATATAGAGTGGTGGATTAATGGAAAAGACTTGGCAGTCATGACGCTGTGGGTGCCAATTTTACCATTGATACATATTCAAGAAGGGGCTGGATAAAGTCGTGTATAGTGAGGTAATTAAGGTGGGGTTAGGATTACAGGACCTGCCTTAATTGTGTGGGCCAACGGGCCTCTTGCAGACTCTTTACGTTCTTAAGAGAGAGAGAGAGAGAGAGAGAGAGAGAGAGAGAGAGAGAGAGATAGAGGAGAGAGAGAGAGAGAGAGAGAGAGAGAGAGAGAGAGATAATTTGTATAGATTCTTGTGATCTTTCGATCTGACGTGCTTGAATATGTATGAAATAATTAAGCTGGTAAGTGGCTGACGAAAAGTAACAAAACGAGGAAAACTTGCTCCATTGCCCACCTTTCATTCAAGAATCAAGATCGACTAATCCCTCAATAACGCGAAGTACAATTAAGGAACTTTCCATTACAGCATACCTCATGTCTTGTAGGTACTTTTAATAGATATATAGCTGATCGAACTGGAGCATATACCAGCAGTAACCACTATTAGACAACTTACCCATTGTGGTCCATTGCATTTTAGCTCCAAATTTTGATCAGTGTTCTGCCCCTCCTTTAGGAATAGTGGTGGTTCAGGTCTTGTTGAAACGTTTGAGTAAGATATGTTAAAGTTGAATCAGTAATTGACCTCCACATTCAAGCTATTGAAAAGTAAGAAAGTCAAGGCCCGAAAACCATGAAGACAAATTTGATTTGTTCAAATAACTACCTACAATGTGCACTTACCAAATCATTACCAAGTAGAGGAGTTTAAGCTGCACTCAAAGCAATCAATAGCGAGCAACTGAAGAGTCGGAGAACAAGTCAGTCACACGTGCACTCTAAGCAGTCTAATAAACACCTGAACAGTCAAAGAATTTAATTACTCAGCATCGTCTGTGAAAGAATGAATCGTGCGCCTGCAGAGAGGCACCTACAAGAAACGAGCCTCGCCGATCGGTCAGTCACTGTGAGCCTAGATCTGTATCACGTCTGAATCAAGTGACCGATCCAACATATCGTACCGCACCCCGGCAGAACGACAAGTGAGTCCGCGGCGAGAGGATCTCTCCCCCCCATACATTATCCAATGGGGACATGCTCCGACACTCGTTACTTTCCTAAAAACTTATATCGCCTAGTATATCATTCAGTATATCTATTTTGAGGAACTATATGTCACTTGCAGTCGAAAATCACCAACAACTATGCATGGGGCGTCCTTCGGAGTGAAAGAAGTCATTTATAAAGTAGTCGTCGACCGTGACGTCCCTGCCCTGCTGTGAGCGGCGGGTTATAACCGAGCTCACCGATACATTTACCGCAGAGCAGCAGCGTAACAGCCTTCATAAGGAATAATTCCATGGCATGTGTTATATATATATATATATAACTTTGGGTGATTTATGTATCTATATATATATATATATATATATATATATATATATATATATATATATATATATATATATATATATATATATATATATATATATATATATAGATAGATAGATAGATAGATAGATAGATAGATAGATAGATAGATAGATGAATGATATAGATAGATAGATAGATATAGAGGATAGATAGATAGATAGATCAATATATAGATAGACTGATATATATATATAGCTGTAGATAGATAGATATATAGATAGATAGATAGATGAATAGATAGATAGAGATAGATAGATGTAGATGATAGATATAGATGGATAGATAGATAGATAGATAGATAGATAGATGTGATAGAGAGAGAGAGAGAGAGAGAGAGAGAGAGAGAGAGAGAGAGAGAGAGAGAGAGAGAGAGAGAGAGAGAGAGAGAGAGAGAGAGAGAGAGATGGATATATAGAGATAGATAGATCTGAAGTATTAATAGAAATATACACTATCTCTAGAAAAGATGAGGGGAGACCTGATCGAGCTTTATAAATGGATGAAGGGCTTTAATAATTAAAGGGGATGTCAATAGGGTTTTGGTTGTTAAAGAACCAGGAAGGATGTACGTAGCAATGGATTTAAGTTTGATACATTAAGATTCAACAAAGACATAGGCAAGAATTGGTTTACCAATATAGAGTGGTGGATTAATGGAAAAGACTTGGCAGTCATGACGCTGTGGGTGCCAATTTTACCATTGATACATATTCAAGAAGGGGCTGGATAAAGTCGTGTATAGTGAGGTAATTAAGATGGGGGTTAGGATTACAGGACCTGCCTTAATTGTGTGGGCCAACGGGCCTCTTGCAGACTCTTTACGTTCTTAAGAGAGAGAGAGAGAGAGAGAGAGAGAGAGAGAGAGAGAGAGAGAGAGAGAGAGAGAGAGAGAGAGAGAGAGAGAGAGAGAGAATAATTTGTATAGATTCTTGTGATCTTTCGATCTGACTTGCTTGAATATGTATGAAATAATTAAGCTGGTAAGTGGCTGACGAAAAGTAACAAAACGAGGAAAACTTGCTCCATTGCCCACCTTTCATTCAAGAATCAAGATCGACTAATCCCTCAATAACGCGAAGTACAATTAAGGAACTTTCCATTACAGCATACCTCATGTCTTGTAGGTACTTTTAATAGATATATAGCTGATCGAACTGGAGCATATACCAGCAGTAACCACTATTAGACAACTTACCCATTGTGGTCCATTGCATTTTAGCTCCAAATTTTGATCAGTGTTCTGCCCCTCCTTTAGGAATAGTGGTGGTTCAGGTCTTGTTGAAACGTTTGAGTAAGATATGTTAAAGTTGAATCAGTAATTGACCTCCACATTCAAACTATTGAAAAGTAAGAAAGTCAAGGCCCGAAAACCATGAAGACTAATCTGATTTATTCAAAGAACTACCTACAATGTGCACTTACCAAATCATTACCAAGTAGAGGAGTTTAAGCTGCACTCAAAGCAATCAATAGCGAGCAACTGAAGAGTCGGAGAACAAGTCAGTCACACGTGCACTCTAAGCAGTCTAATAAACACCTGAACAGTCAAAGAATTTAATTACTCAGCATCGTCTGTGAAAGAATGAATCGTGCGCCTGCAGAGAGGCACCTACAAGAAACGAGCCTCGCCGATCGGTCAGTCACTGTGAGCCTAGATCTGTATCACGTCTGAATCAAGTGACCGATCCAACATATCGTACCGCACCCCGGCAGAACGACAAGTGAGTCCGCGGCGAGGATCTCCCCATACATTATCCAATGGGGACATGCTCCGACACTCGTTACTTTCCTAAAAACTTATATCGCCTAGTATATCATTCAGTATATCTATTTTGAGGAACTATATGTCACTTGCAGTCGAAAATCACCAACAACTATGCATGGGGCGTCCTTCGGAGTGAAAGAAGTCATTTATAAAGTAGTCGTCGACCGTGACGGACGTCCGTCCCTGCCCTGCTGTGAGCGGCGGGTTATAACCGAGCTCACCGATACATTTACCGCAGAGCAGCAGCGTAACAGCCTTCATTAAGGAATAATTCCATGGCATGTGTTATATACATGTGACTTCTTAACTTTGGGTGATTTATATGTATATATATATATATATATATATATATATATATATATATATATATATATATATATATATATATATATATATATATATATATATATATATTTATATATATATATATATATATATATATAGATAGAGAGTATAGATAGATAGATAGATAGATAGATAGATAGATAGACAGATAGATAGATAGACGTAGATGGATAGACATAGATAGATAGATAGATATAGATAGATAGATAGATGGATAGACTGAAGTATTGAAATCTACACTCTTTATAGAAAGGTTACGAGGAGACCTGATCGAAGTTTATAAATGGATGAAGGGCTTTAATAATTAAAGGGGATGTCAATAGGGTTTTGGGTGTTAAAGAACCAGGAAGGATGTACGTAGCAATGGATTTAAGTTTGATATATTAAGATTCAACAAAGACATTGGCAAGAATTGGTTTACCAATATAGGGTGGTGGATTAATGGAATAGACTTGGCAGTCATGTTAATTAATTCTTATGTGGGTGCCAATACCATACATACATATTCAAGAAGGGACTGGATAAAGTCATGGATAGTGCCGAGGTAATTAAGGTGGGGTTAGGATTACAGGACCTGCCTTAACTGTGTAGGCCAGCTGGCCTCTTGCAGACTCTTTACGTTCTAAGGTTCTTATGAGAGAGAGAGAGAGAATAATTTGTTTAGGTTCTTGTGATCTTCTCTTCTATTCGAGTTGAACCATGTTTTAGCATGACACGTACATACTGACTTGCTTAAATATGTATGAACTTTTCATTAATTATAACATATACCTCATCTATAATTAAGTAACCTTAATCAGAGATAGCTGAACTGGAGCATACCAGCAGTAACCACTATATATATTTGTTGACCAACCAAACCTGGAAAACTCTCTCTCTCTCTCTCTCTGTGTGTGTGTGTGTGTATATATATATATATATATATATATATATATATATATATATATATATATATATATATATATATATATATATATATATATTAGGGCATCGCATGTTAATAGCAGGCATCTATATGTGGAATACTTGGATCCAGTGTGGGGAGGTAAAAATGATGTGGGTGGATACCATTTAAAAAATTGAATTTAAAACTAACTTTGAAGGTCATCAAGGTCACTGTGGTTCAAAATTTGTTTTTTGACTTTTTTTTATAAGACGTATATTCTGTAACTGAAGCAGCTTATAAAATGACATTGTTTTATCTATTGCAAGTGAATTTAAGGTTTAGTGTTTTAAAGTGTTGAAATCCACAGTTAAACAAAAAATGTACATATTTTTACTGAATGAAGAAGTTGGGGAAGATGTATCAGAGAAGCAGCTAGGGCTCCCATTTTGGGGGGAAATTACACTAGATTGGGAAATTTCACCAATAATTGATGAAATTTCCCCCCAAAATTATTTTAGTAACAAATCTAGGGAAAGTGGTACTTTGGGGAAATCTTGGATCCGTATTAGAAAAAAATCGAAATATTTTATGATCTATACACACCATATTATTCCTGTAGGCCTACCCTTTGACTGCTTTGGATTCCCCTCGTCTTAATATAGTTGATAATATATGATTTGGAGTACAGCAGTCAGTGCCTTTCAAGTTAGGCCAATCATTCCTCAATGAAATTATCCAGGGTTACACATATAAAATGTGTCATACTGTCATTACAAGTCAATAAATTAAGGGTTGATGTACCTACCTGTAGGCTACACCCATTCTGTGATGATGATGATAGTCAGTGGAAATAAGGCCTGTATTTTACTTATTTTTCTTACCAAAGCATATATATAGTTAATCTATGTATTACACCCATTCAGTAATGGATGAAGATGATAGTGGAAATAAGGCCAGGATTTTATTTATTTTTTCTTACCAAAGCATATAGTTAATCTGTGTTACACCCATTCTGTCATGGATGCAGATGATAGTCAGTGGAAATAAGGCCGGTATATTTTATTTTTTCTTACCAAAGTATAGTTAATCTATGTATTACACCCATTCAGTAATGGATGAAGATGATAGTGGAAATAAGGCCAGGATTTTTTTTCTTACCAAAGCATATAGTTAATCTATGTGTTACACCCATTCTGTCATGGATGCAGATGATAGTCATTGGAAATAAGGCCAGGGTTTTAGTTTTTTCTTGCCAAAGAATAATGCCAAATTATCAAACACTATATAATTTCATGCCTAGGTAATGTTTAATGACAATGTTTTTATATATTTCTCACTTTTTTAAATTTAGGCATAATATGTAAGCTGTTGTTATATATCATAGTACTGTCCTTTCTCTAGTGTCCAAATAGGCATAATATTTGCTATATTTTCAAAGTATTCTGGTATATAGTTTTGCTAAAAGATATGTCACTGATATGTTGAAATAGAAATTTATATTTTTGTGCAAACATATTTATTTCATTGTTTCTAGGTAGTTACATTATAAAAATATAAACACTTTATTCATTTTAGGATACATAGTAGCAGGAATAACAAGTAAAAAGAGCTGGCACACTTAAAGCAGCGTTGTATAATTCTGGGGAAATTGTGAGAAGTGTCCCTCATGTTTCATTAGCAACCAAAGACATTGCACCATTTGATGTGGTCACTGGTCTCCTCACTGCTGAGGATCGAGGCAAACAATATATCATAGCTAATGCTAAACAACGACTTATTGATGGATATGTAGCTACAGTTCCATATTGCTCTCAGAAGGCACCACTCATTTTTTTTTTTTGCAGATATGTAAAAGTAGCCATTTCCACACAGCAGTGTGTGCAGAAATTTATCAATTGCTGACAAAAAACTGTTGCAGCGATTACTGAATGTTGTCACTGCAGGTCGATCAGTGGAAATGGAATCTATATTCTCAAGCATGAGCTGTCCCCTGTCCTTGGCCAAGCCTGGAGGTTAGATGAACTCATCACCAAAGGCAGACCTTGTCAGTATCCTTTGATGTCTGGAATAAGTGTACCCACAGAGGTTTCAGTTGTTGACATGAAGACCTGTGTGCAGGGGCGTTCCTAGACATTTTGGGGCCCGGGGGGCTCATTCCCATTTGGGGGGCTCTTGAGGGTGAGAGGCGAACACAATGAGCAGAAACAAAATAGCAAGCCAAGCCAACAATAGTTAAATTTTAACATTTGGAGCCCCCCCCCTCGCACAGGGCGGGGGGGCATTCAAACAGCCCCTCGCCCCCCCCCTCAGGAACGCCACTGCCTGTGTGCTGATTGATGAACATGCACTTATCCAGACACTAGGAAAGCCTCATGGGTGCCAAACATTTGGTGACTATGCCAAGGTCTTTATACACAATGTGACACCAAATTGGAGAACACATAACGAGAGTTGATGTAGTGTTTGACCGCTGTATTGGAGAGGAATCAATCAAAACTGCTACTCGATCAAAGCGAGTGGGTAAGAGGAAACTTGATTCGCCAGACCACTGATGGCCCAGATGTTCCACTTCTTCAGGTCTGGAGTAGTTTCATTGTCTTGGAAGAGAACAAGGCAGATCTTGCCAGGTTCCTGTCTGAGGCAATCATGCAGCTAGCTTTGAACCCCAGAAGTTGTAAATGGTTCATATGAACTTGTATAGTTTATTCAGTCCATAAAGGCATAACATATTTGTATTAATTGTAATTACTGAAAAGGAAAGAGTACCATGCTTGTGACTATCGTATTTGTGACAAAACTTTTTTTTATATGTATATATTTAACTGTTTAAGTAGAATAATTGCATGGCTTGTGTATTGCACTTCAAACAACATATAATCCTAAGGCCTAGAATTACCAAGCATGCTTTGATTTTATTGGATAAAAAACTCTGTTCATGCTGTTTGACCTTGAAAGTCAAAGTTCAGGGTGGCATCCACCCACACCTTTTTCTTCACTCTATAACTGATTGATCTGGCAAGGATGCCTGCTATCAACACTATATTAGACAACTTACCCATTGTATTTAGAATTGTGGTGGTTCTTGTTTTGCTGAAATGTTTGAGTAAGATATGCTGGAGTTGAATAAGTAATTGACCTCCACATTCAAACTACTCAAGAGTAAGAAAATCAAGGTCCAGAAACCATGAAGATAAATTCTGTTTATTCAAAGAACTACCTAAAATGTGCACTTACCAAATTCATTAGCAAGTAGAGGAGTTAGGGTGGGGAGGGAAGTTGTAAAATGATGATTGCAGACTTTTTCCAACGACAAGGGGTACAAATTGGATATGCTAGCATGTGGAAGACAGTTTAAGAAATCTAAATAATGAATTCACTGGAAACATTCTTCTTTATTGAAGCATAATAGAGCATGTAGTCCGGTGACACGTAGTATCAGCTTCTTGCATGGCGAGCATACACTAAATACAAAAAGTTCCTTTGCTACCTAAAAGCATTTACCTTGGTGAGACTTAAAATTTCACAATGAAATACTTTGACAATCGAGATTAGTAAACCATGCACTGTTTTCGCCCATTAAACAAGCAGATTCCCTTAATACAATACAAAAACTCATTATGTAAAGACTCTTAAGAATTATATTCCTCATATCCACAGGATTC
>NW_026110948.1:0-54306 GCF_024679095.1 Eriocheir sinensis | reverse complement strand
ATACCGATACCGATACCGATACCTGTGCACCGATTTCTTTTATACAACAATTCCAGCAGCTAAAGGGCAATATCAAATGTTAAGAAAAAAAAAGACCCTATACTCGTTGTTCCACCATGAAGTGAAAAGCGAGGAGGAGGCGCCTCGTGAGTCTAATTGACTCTTCTTAACAACTTAATTGCGGTACATTTAGACTGTGAAGAAATCCCCAGACCCTGGCAGCGGCGTTCCCCGTTGCGGGGCGGCGACCGTCTGACCTTTGACTGAGGGCAGGCAAATGAGGCTGAGTGGAAGGGCTCCCGCCAATCTCGCGCAAACTACTAAACCTGTATTGTACCGCGTCCGCAGTACCAAAGGCTGTACTGTATACTAGAAAGTATTATATATATTTGCATTCAAAAGTAATATAGATCTTATCAGTTTTAAAGTGATGAGAATTAAATCGCGGGAAATTCCAAACTATTAAGTATCATGATAATGAATAATTACACTTTTCTAATACTTTTTCTACAATTTAGAAAATCCAATTTCTATTGAACAAAATTATTTGCAACAGGTGACATGCGACGTACAAAACTCCTTCAGGTATCAGTATTATCGGCAGAAAATCAGCCGATATCGATACCGATACTCTTTAAAATGTGCCGATACCACCGATACCGATACCGATACATCGGTACATCCCCTCTACTACAAACCAGTAATGTGTTACGGTTGTTATGGAGACTCCCGCAACTGCTAACTACACTCGAGGTGTGGAAGCTTCGCACACCAGGGTTTAGCAGCCGCAGTTTCCCCTGTTCTCCGAGGCACCAGGTCCGTTCACCCTCCAGATGGAGGGTGAACAGGTGTCAATCACGTCAGGAGGCGCATACGAGCTGCCGAGGCTCGCCCCACGTTCCTATATGAGCATAGTATCCACCGTTCCTGTTTTCTTCTTTGCAGCACCATCCCCTTTAACCATCTTTGTGGGGTACATTGTTAAAGCACAATGAACGCAAACTGTACTGATGAAAACCCACAAAAGATCTTTTACCAAAGCACAAATGCAATCAGACACGAGCACACGGGTGCTATCTCTTCCTAGTTTCCAACACGGACTGAGACTAGGGTTGCCAACTTGCCACCCTTTTTATAAAATACGGAATGCCATTTGTTTCCGTATTTGTTTGTCCTGAAAATGGTTAAGGGAGCTGCTTGGTTTTTTACCCTTTCTTTATTCAATGGGTTTTATTCAATCTCATGATTTGTATACCAGACACAAGGACACCATACGCATAGATTTAGCCCCCAAAAAAGCAATATCACCTTTCCATTTTTTACCAATGACTATTTTTTTGGAAAATTTGAAGGTTTTTTAAAAGGCTTTTTCTACTATGATAATTTGCTCTACATAGGAACAATTACTAAAGTACAAGAACCATGTTTGAAACTAATGAAAATATAGCTTCAGGAGGTACTTGTACGTGTTAATAATCATTAGTTTGCGGAATATAAATTTTTCAAACTTTTCATGCGCATAATTTCCCCTAAAAAATTCGAACATAAATACACCATAACTCACTCCCACTTCATATATGAAAAAAAACTCACTATAGTTTGATTCTTACAAGTCTAGGCATGGTTTTGGTGTTGGTTTTTCATTAATCAGTTTGAAAATGATGGAGAAATTGAAATGCAATGGTATATAACTTACATTTTGAGATATGGCCAGGTAAAGTTTTGGATGCGTAACATTCAAACATAGCGAAGTGATATCATGGCATTTATCCTTTCATTTATTTGTAATGATACATAAAAAAATATATCTTCATGCTCAGTCATATATTTTGATGTCCAGGCACAAAATATTCTGTCTGTAAGGCTCCTGGTTCCCCTCCCCCCTGCCTCAGCTTGAGGCGGGGTATTAGCTCACAAAGGAGGGGTGTCACAGCTACCAAGCTACTCACTGTTGCCAAGTTTGTTCCAGAATGCTCGTGGAGCATATGTCACCTCCTTCCTCTTCTCTTTGATGTTCTGGGATCTCTTCTTCCTCATGCTTTTCCTTTTAGTATCTTTTTCTTGAATTTTGAGTATTGTTGAGCAGTTGAGGCTGTTGATTTTATTCCAAGATGTTGCAAGAATTTGCTTTGTTGTATCCAAAATTATAGTGAAGGATGGTGATTTGAGAAACAAATTGGACTTTGATGCTCCAGCAAACCTGACTTTCTGACACCGCCAATCTTTGAATGGAGAAGCTTTCATTTGCGTTCTGGTGAGCCCCTGAACACATTGCTCCAGTAGATCTTTAGTTGCCAGGGACTCATAAACTTGTCTGACCTTTTCTCACTTTCTGCATCAAGATCTATTACTAAAGATGACCTTTTGAATTTGGTCTCTCTTCTACTTTTGTGAGTGCAGCTTGGAGCAGCACCATGAGTGTTCTCCTGCTGGCAAAGTCCATGGCGTGGACGTGTCTTGGTGCTGAACACGTGATGGAATGTGGCCATGACTGCTTTTCTGCATTTCCACAAATGGTTTATTTATATTGTTTCTTATTTCTTTTCCGTAGTATGATGTCAGGGTAGCAATGGTGGTGTCAGACAGTTTGTTCTTTCCACCAGGGTACTCAGTCTCCTCCTTTTTCCAGTCTTCATTACAGTCTCCACTCTGTCTTCGTCTCTCAGCTTCTCAGTCGTGTTCCATCACTCTTCTGAACGTGATTTATACATTCCAATTTTGTGACTTTGAGTTCTTCATTGGGCTCACGTCCATTGTTGATGTTGGAAATTGCAAGGAAGGTGCTTGCATCACCCATCACCATCACTAACCATATTTCTGTATCTGAAGCCCAGGGACTCTGATCTTGCAAACATCCTCAGTGCTGCTGCTTTTCCATGGCTGCTGAAGATCCCTCATAGTTCTTGGTGCATTCTTCATCGTGCAGGGTCCTCAGACATTGAATTCTTCTTCAGAAAATTTTCCATCTTTCAGTTGTCCCTCTTTGATGCTGCACATTTGGCAAAACTTTTTCTGCACCTCAATATCAACGACAAGCCAGTGCAAACTTCACTGATGACTCCCATGCTAACCTGTGAAGTATGCCTCTCTTCATCCACGAGCCACTGTAGGAAATGTTGAAGCTGAGTCTTCCATCTTCATCAGGAACAGTGTCCCATTTGTTGCATGTAGTGCCGGCGGATAGCCTCACATACTTTCTTCTGCTTCACAGTGAAAACAAATAAATTTCTTGATAAAGATACTTCAGATGCCTGTAATATTTATTATTTCCCATTACAGGCATGCCATATAACCCTTGTATTCTTCGTGTGCCCGCATATCCAAAATCTTCTAGACTGACTCGTGTACTGCGGCGACATTTCTTCTGTAGGGTGGTGAACGTAGTTGTGCAGATGATTTACATAGTGCAGGTGTTGAGGTGATCTTTCATTACAGCCTCACAGTGTAGGTCGGTGACAGTCTCAAAGCCATCTGCTGAAAACTGAACATCGTAGTCGTCGCCACACAATATTTCTCTGTCGTTTCTTTTTTTTTTTTTTACGTCGCGACCTATTGCCCGTTAGGCTTTTTTACTGGTGGGGCCTGATGGTCGGCCCAGCCCATTAATGGCGCAGGCGGTGTTTAAGTGGCGCCATCTTGTTTTGGCTCATACTGCCCCCGGGCTCATCTTTGAGCCTCTCTTTGGAGGAAATCAATAGTCGGGTTGATAGATGGTCTTCAGGGCAGCATGTGGGTGATCTTAGGCCACTCGGCGGTATTGAAAAATCTCAGCTGTGTGGCGGGGATACGAACCCGCGTCCCTCCTGGATCTCTCGGACGCGGCGCCAGCACTAACCACCCAGCCACCACTTATTACTGCTTATTACTACGTTCTTCTTCACTTGGGGCTATTTTTTTGGATCTTCTTTCAGTATTGTTCTTCGTAGGTCATAGCGGTGTTGTGGGCGTTGTTTGTGCAGCAGGAGTGGTGCGTGAGGTCGACAGGCCAGGAGAGCCAGAGGCAGGAGGCAGCAAGGGTGGTGAGTGTGGTCTGGGTGCAGCACTTACTAAACCTATGTCTTCGACTATGACCTCTGCCGTCTTTTTATCATGTTTTATGTTCTGTCTTGCTTCTACAAGATGCGTATACTTTTAAGATCGCCGTCCATTCCCAGGAATGCCAGGAACAGCCGGAAGGGCGACGCCAAACAGGGGCCTGGGGGTGTAACAGGAGGCAAAGCAGAGCAGCCCCACACTCCTGATAAGCTCAGATGGGCCCTGAGGCTGTATGTGTGTGTGAGCCGGGATAGAGAAGGATAAATGCCAGATGTCACTAACAGGGTAACATGTGTCTCAAAAAAAATGTAATAATCGATGTATTACATACCTAGTACATATCAAAATATGCAGTTTGATGTGTGTGGGGGTCCATTATATGCATAAGAAAAAAGGAATGCAATTTTAATGAAAAACTTCGTAATTAGATTCTCAAAACATACGCATCTCAATAATTTTTCTCAGTTTTTCATTTTGACCGATTTTCTTCGTTTTTCGCCCTGCCGGCCCCTTAAGCAGGTAGTTCCAGTATTTTAAAAATGTGGTGGGTGCATTTTTTTGGTCCGTAAGCTTATGTTTGTCAAGGGTTGTCCTGAAATACGTGTAAAATACGTGTCATAACGTCACTTCCCCTTCTTCCTGCCTTCACCAGCAGCGGCTGTCAGTCATAGCAGGCCAAAGAAATTTTAGTGTTGCCATCCGTTCATAAATATGGATTCGTTCTGTATTGGAGGATGGGATGTTGCGTTCCTTTTTTTTTAACACGAGTGGCAGCCTAACTGAGACTCTATTCCCATTGTTTTCCACCTTGAGCACTCTCATCTTGCGGCGAACAAAGGGAACCCTCGCTCGTTTTACTTGTACAAAAAAACACGCCAGTCATCGTCGAAGACAGGCTTGGTCAGCTAGGCTGCAGCAGCCGATAGAGTTGGTCTGTCAGCATCCTCCTCCCTTCATCAGCCGCCACCCGGCAAGGGCCTGTGGTCCCTCCTCGGAGGGACGTACGTGCTCGACCCTGACGGCCTCCATATAGTCCATGTCCCCACCCTTGAGGTGGCGACATAAAAAAAAAGCACAAACAGGATGCTCGTATACTAAGTCACCACTCGTAAACCAAGGCATTTTTTGTGATCTTTTTTTGCTTGTAAATCCAAACACTTGTTAACTAAGGCACTCGTGAACCCAGGTATGACTGTTTATATTTAGTACTTATTTTCCCCATTAAATACCTTTGCGATACTAGAATTTAAGATTATGGGTTTGTTTCCACTGCCCTTCCCTACTGTGCCAACCCAGTACCCACTGCCATTTCTGCAGTGCCCGTACAAGTTCATTTGCCCGGAGCCCCTTTGGTTTTGCTGTTTCTCAATTTTCAATGTCAGGCTCTTTTTTCCTTTGCTACTTCTTTCTATTATTTTGAATTATTCTATTTAATAAATCTGTTCTTTGTTCAACAGCTTAGAAAAGTATATAGTAAGCTTATTAAAGTAGTCGTTTCAAGGTTTCGATTACTAAAAAAATAATCGACCACTACATTTTTTGAGATAGTAATAAGTAATCATTTACAAATAATTGATTACGCCCCACCGCTCACCACGCCTGCCTCCCAGCACACAGCACACATCTGCAGGGGCTGCTGAAGGAGGCTGGGGACTATGACACAGGCCAGCATTATGGGCTGTGTACCGCCTCACCACCTCAGCCGAGCGGAGCCACCAGCGTCACACAGTGGTTCCCCAGGCTGGAGTGTACCGTGCAATGCCTCTTCCTCACTATATCAGAGTTTGACCCGGTAGTGTGTGTGTGTGTGTGTTTACCTGGTTTTACCTAGTTTACCTGATTTGTAGTTTTACAGGGGCCTGGGCTTTACGCTCGTGTGGTCCCGTCTCCCATCTACATTTATCAACTTTTCCTAAGCCTTTGCACACTTCTCGCCGATACTACATCCTCACTTCGTCTGTTCCAAACCTCTATATTTCTTTGCGAGAAGCTATATTTTTTTGTGTCTCAGGCATCTTCCCTTCCTCAATTTTTTACTATGTCCTCCTGTGTTCCTAGTGGTAATTTCTTCTTTGGTAGTAACTCCTCGTTGTCTACTTCTTCCATTTGCTCAATAATTTGTAGATTTGTATTAGGTCTCCTTTTCTTTTCTTTGTTTTTAGTGTTGGTAAGTCCATTTCCTTTAGTCTTTCCACAGCTGGGCGTTATCGCGATAAGTTATCGCGGTGCTATCCTGATAACAAAATCGGATTATCGACCATCTGCTACTTATTTAAATATATATCGGTATCTTCGTTACTTTTTGTAAACTAGCGATAATCGCTACTTTTTCCGCCTCTCAGAAAAAACGTTGTCTCCCTACTGCTGCATGCGTGGCTGATGTTGTGTAAAAACTTCAGGATATGAAATATCTTCGGTGATGAGATTTCATGCTTAGATCATGAAAATTAAAACACTAGTTATTTTTTATGCTTCTCAAAAATCAATATATCACAGAGAAAAAAATCATTTAACTTTTCCCAAAATGATTATTCCTGCCTCAAATTGATATTCCATATTCGTTTGTGATATGCGATACTGAAGGCACCCGGTGTTGTGTTATTTGGTGTCCCATCGTCAAAAGCTGGCGCTTTTGCTTATAAACACTGGTCTCTCGTGAACTGTGCATGCTCAGACCA
This sequence comes from Eriocheir sinensis, assembly GCF_024679095.1. Lineage (NCBI taxonomy): Eukaryota > Metazoa > Arthropoda > Malacostraca > Decapoda > Varunidae > Eriocheir > Eriocheir sinensis. The sequence goes on along the minus strand of NW_026110948.1, from coordinate 47,593 downwards.
TTAAGTGTAGACCTGTTCAGTCTCACAATGCTTTTTTAACACATTAAGAGTTGCTGAGCTGAATCAAACATACAGTACCACCATCCTCGCTGTTTCTAGAACGACACTCTGTACATATTATTACTGCAACCAGACTATCTCTGTTGCTAACTACTGAATTATCAATTATTGTACCTGTTGCTCCTGAGCTAGCTGGCTAAGGCTTTGGGCTTATCAAATAGCCTTGGGCTATTTCAGAGCATTATCGAAACCTCCACAAAAGTGTGAGAGTTAGTCTCATCTCAAAGGCCAAAGTGTACTCATCTCCTGAGGGTTCGGCTAGCAACAACAACTCTCCGTCATCAGCCGAGTCAGTGAGTCAGTAACCACTACAAAGTATTGACCAGTGAACTATAGGAGGTGAACAATACTATTTTCTCATTTCTGTGTCCATCTTATCTTTTCATTCATCCATTCATCAGTGATTATCATCCATTTATTCATTGGTGGTTGTTATTATTATCTATTATTATTGTGTGTCATTGTGGGTTTCTTGTGTTTTCTTTTTCTCATTGTTATCTGTGTGTCATTTTGTCTTTGGTTTAATCTTCGTTTTGGTATATTATCTTGTTATTTTCCATACTCATATTGAACTATTTTGTGTAATGACCTTCACACCATTTACTTGATTTAAACGACCATAAGGTCTTAAGAGCAAGTAACGTAATTACTCTCACTTGCTACAGGTGTTGTTAATATTGTTGTTTCTTACTTATACATTAAATTTATGTTAAGGACTATCTTCATATTTTCATCACCTCATTTAATGTTCAGGTAACCAGTTTCTTAAATTATCACCCTAGACAAAACTACTGTGTCGCTCGTAACATTATTGGGGCCTGTCCGGGATGATATGTAGTGGATTATTATAACTAATTCATTGTTGTTTTCCACCACTTCATCTTCGCTAATCATTTGTTGTTTCATGTGTTCGTTCACCCTAGTATCACTCCTATTACTTTTGTAATCACTGTGTCACTGTGTTTGGTGGTGCTGTTTCATGTGCAACGTGATTGAGTGTAGGGATTGACTGTGCCTTTTATAACTAACCACGCAAAGGCCTAGCGTGGAGACTTTATCAGTTCCTCATACTCTTAATTACGTTTTGCTCTGTTCGAATCTTTCCTGTGAGACACTTTCTCCCATAGCCTACGAGACTCATTTTCTTTAGGAACCACTGACGTTCCGAATCAATTCAATACTTCACTCGACTCATAACTTGACCAGCTCAAACTCAAACGAGTATTTAATGCCAGATCCTGTTTGCAGATGTGGGTAGTGCATTCTCTGGTCATTCTCCACTGGCTCGTTATCTTCGTCGAAGTGTTATCTCTTCAGGGTCGCTCTATCAATTAATCTCATGCAGGATTGTGAACTAGTTAATAGTTCAGGAGATTACTGTGTCACATTCCAAGCATCACTTTTAACCATTAGTGGTTACTAACAACTTTCGTACAACCGTTAAATCGACTTGTACATCAATCAAAATGGTGTTCAACGTAGAAGAGTTTGTCGGTAATCCCTCTGTGGAGGAACTTAAAACAGCAACTGTAACCATGGAACAACTTAAATATTGCTACAAACTATAATATTCCCTTCACTAGTCAAACAAGAAAACCGAGTTGATGTCCCTAATTCTAGCTCATCTGGGTGACCCTGAGGAGGAGGCTGACCACCTCATGGAAAGTCCTACCTCTTTGGGTTCTGCAAACCCCGCAATCGCCCTAGAGATAGAGAGGGTGAAAATGCAGGCACTCCAGATGAAGCTAGAATATGAAAAAGAAGCAAGAGCACTTGAACACGAACGAAATGAAGAACGTAAAACACGTGAAAGGGAAGAAAGCACGTGAACGTGAACATCAACTCAGCGTGCTTCAGCTGCAGTCCTCAGACGGGGGGACTCGAACCCCTAATAGGTTGCAGATAACCAAATTTCTTCCTCAGTCTTATGCCTCAATTCTCGGATTACGATCCAGAAGCATTCTTTCGGAATTCAGATCCTCTGCCATTCACTTCGATCTACCTAAGGAGGACTGGACATGGCTAGTCAAGCCCAAACTCAACGGTAAGGCCTTCAAACTCAACGGTAAGGCCTTGGCAGTCCTAGACAATATCGAAGACAACTCAGATTACGAGGTAGTAAAAAGCGCTATTTTAGCAGCTTATGCAGTCACCACAGATATCGACAAACCTTCCGCAACATGAACAAGACATCTGGTCAAACATACTTGGAGTTTGCATCAGAGAAACTCCGAGCTTTGAGACACTGGCTTAAGTCGGCAGCTGTAACCACATATGACGATCTGGTAAACCTTGTAGCTCTAGAGGAATTCAAAAGAAGATACCATACTCAATCATGTTGCACATCACTGATAAGGATGAGACTGAACTCTTAAAAGCCGCCAAATTGGCGGATGTCTTTTCACTAATACATCGCTCTATGCCCTCAGGAGACAAGAAACTTCAGCCTGTGGGTAAGTCAGGTGCAAGCTATAGCAAGGATGTAAAACCCGCAGAGTAGTGGTAGTGCCAAGTCTTTTCTCTCTTGCAGTTTTTGTAAAGGTGGGCCATCTCATAAAGAATTGTCCTGATCCTAGGTGTAAAGTAGCAAAGACCTCTACATTCTCTAAACCAGTCGCCTCTCTCAACACTCCTTCAGTACTTCCTCCCACTGACCCTTTTCAACCCTTCAGGTCTCAAGGTACTGTGGCTCTCAACACGGACTCTGAAGGGCACCCTCTCCAGATTATGCGGGATACTGCCTCTGCCCAATCTATCATTTTAAAATCCGCTCTTCCAGGGATTGAGCAGCAGTACACGGGGGAGAAGGTACTCATAAAGATTTTCAGCAACCCTTTCCCATACCTCTGGCTAGGGTGCACTTAAACTGTCCGTTGGTTGTGGGAGCAGTTACCATTGCTGTCAGTGAGGATAATTCTCTTCCTATATCCCTAATGCTAATTTCCTGTTGGCTAATGATCTGGCTGGGGGACTAGTCGTTCCACCTATCATAACTAATGTCTCCCCATTGCATTACAACCCTACAGCTGACATGGAAAAGGAGCAGCCTAACATTTTTCCTGAATGTGCAGTCACTGAGCACAGTCTGTAGCCGCTGCTCCAGAGCCACCTCAGCCCTTACCAACCACCCTCCATCCTACGCCTCACGTTGGGGTTGGTAAGGTATTCACTGACCACTTACTTGCTGAGGCTCAAAAGACGATACCACCCTGTCTCAATTTAAAACCCAATCTATACCTAAATACCAGATAACTTCCTCACCTTCTTTCAATAACCATGGTAAAATTCTTAAGAGAATGTATAAACCACCTCAACTTTTAGATGATGCCACTTGGGCTGAGCTCCATCAAGTAGTCCTACCCGTCACCTTAAGAGAGCCAGTGATGGAGATTGCTCATGGGAACCTAGCCGGCCATCATGGGATCAGGAAAACTTGTGAGAAGCTACTTAATGAGTTTTATTGGCCCGGTCTTAGGAAGGATGTTGCCTCATTTGTTAATTCTTGCCACACTTGCCAGGAAATGGTGAAAACCAACCAGAATATCCCACCTTATCCTCTTCAGCCCATCCAGGTGCCTGAAGAACCATTCTCAAAAATCATCATTGACATCGTGGGCCCATTACCCAAAACAAAGAAAGGTAACCAATACATCCTCACTGTTATGTGCCCTACCACCCGTTACCCAGACGTTTCCCTATCAAAAACATCTCTGCCAAAACTGTTGTATCCAAACTTACACACTTGTTTACCACTTTTGGCATCCCCAGGGAGATTCAGAGTGACCGTGGCACTAATTTCACGAGCGATCTCTTCACGGCAGTTCTCACCGAGCTTGGCATCACACAAACTTTATCTACGGCGTACCATCCACAGTCACAGGGAGCTTTAGAAAGATGTCACCAAACACTGAAGGCTCTTCTTCGTAAATTTTGTCACGATCAGGACCAGGACTGGGACGAGGCTCTACCTTACGTCCTGTTTGCCATAAGAGAGACCCCTAACGAGTCCCTTTGAGTCTCTCCCTTTGAGTTACTGTATGGCCATAAGGTAAGAGGTCCCCTTAAAGTCATCAAGGACCAATTGCTTAATAACACCTCAAGCAAACTTGTCACTGTCACCCAGTATTTAGTTAAACTTAAAGACACCCTAACCAAAGTTCGCTCCTTTGCCCGTGACAACCTCAAACAAACTCAGTGAGACTTGAAGAAACACTTTGACACTAGAGCTAAAGTTAGAGAGTTCAAACCAGGTGATAAAGTCCTTGTCTTTATTCCAGTCCCAGGATCACCCCTGCAAACTAAATACCATGGTCCCTATACAGTCAATGAGAAGATCAGTGAACAAAATTACATTAGACACTCCTAACCGCCGGAAAAGTACCCAGAAAATACACATTAACTTACTTAAATTATATAAAACTAGAGCTGGCCTTGCACCTGGCTCACCAGAGAGACCTGTATGTTCTATTTCGTTAGAAACCACCACCACTCATGCAGAAGGGACAAATAATTCATCCATATTATGTAACCCATCTAATTACCTGTCCCATCTCTCATCCTCTCAATCAAGACATCCTATCCATCCTTCACCAGTTTAATGTGTTCAATGATCATCCAAACCTGTGTAACCTCACCTCTCATGACGTCAAGCTCCTCCCCGGCACCTCTCCTCTTCGTCACCCTCCATATCGCATAAGCCCCAGGAAACGTGACCAGATGAGGCAAGAGGTGGACTATCTACTCGAGCAGGGCTGGCGAAACCCAGCCAGTCTCCTTGGGCGTCACCTTGTCTACTCGTCCCCAAGGAAGATGGACAGCTGCGTCTGCACCGACTACCGCAGGGTCAACGCTGTGACAGTCCCAGACGCCTACCCCCTGCCACGGATAGACGACTTGATCGATGAGGTGGGAAGGTCCCAGTATATAACAAAGCTGGATTTATTGAAGGGTTATTATCAAATTCCCCTCACAGAGAGAGCACAAGAGATATCCGCTTTCATCACTCCCTTGGCTCTACCAATATAATGTAATGCCTTTTGGGATGAGGAATGCCCTTCAACCTTCCAGAGAGCCATGGATTATCTGTTACAGGATCTTATTGAGGTGTCCGTTTACCTAGACGACATTCTAATTTTACAGAGCATTGGGAGCAGCACCTTACGAGACTCAGGGATGTGCTGACAAGGCTGCAGGCAGCCCACTTCACCGTGAAGCTGGCTAAGACTACCTTCGGCCGAGCAACGGTGACGTACATGGGCCACGTGGTGGGCAATGGCAGAGTACGACCCAAGGAAGCCAACATCTCTGCCATCCTTGAATACCCTGCCCCCACTACTCGGAAGGCCCTGCGGCGCTTTCTGGGCATGGCAGGGTATTACAGGAGGTTCTGCCCTAACTTCGCGGCCGCCACTGTCCCTCACACGGCTCACGAGTGGAGCCGTACACTACTTGTGGACAGAGGATTGCTAAGCCGCCTTCGACCAACTCAAGAACTTCCTGGCCCAGGGTCCTGTACTCATCGCCCCAGACTTCACTCAGCCTTTGCCCTGCAGACTGATGCCAGTGATGCCGCTCTTGGTGCTGTATTACTGCAGGAGGTGGAGGTATCCTTCATCCAGTGGCGTACCACTCCAGCAAACTTAATATCCACCAGAGAAGATACAGCACCATTGAGAAAGAGCTCCTGGCCATCGTCTCAGCAATCCAGAAATTCGAATGCTACATACAGCCTGCTCAAGAACCACTCCAAGTCTACACAGACCACAATCCATTGGCCTTCCTCAATCGCAGCAAGTTTATCAATCAGCGACTTCTCAGATGGTCCCTGTTTCTCCAGCCCTACAACCTGAATGTCAACCACTTAAAAGGGAGGAAGAACATCATCGCCGACGCCCTATCTCGCATCTAAAAACTCGACTCGACCAGAAGTCAACCACTACGACTCCACTGGGCAACAACGGCTACCTACAACTACAAATCAACCCAGTGGTGTCGTCTTCAGGGGGGAGGTATTACTGCAACCAGACTATCTCTGTTGCTAACTACTGAATTATCAATTATTGTACCTGTTGTTCCTGAGCTAGCTTCGGCTAAGGCTTTAGGCTTATCAAATAGCCTTGGACTATTTCAGAGGCATTGTCGAAACCTCCACAAAGTGTGAGTTAGTCTCATCTCAAAGGCCAAAGTGTACTCATCTCCTGAGGGTTCGGCTAGCAGCAACAACAACTCTCACGTCATCAGCCGAGTCAGTGAGTCAGTAACCACTTACAAAGTGACCAGTGAACTATAGGAGGTGAACAATACTATTTTTCTCATATCTCATCATTTCTGTGTCCATCTTATCTTTTCATTCATCCATTCATCAGTGATTATCATCCATTTATTCATTGGTGGTTGTTATTATTATCTATTATTATTGTGTGTCATTGTGTGGGTTTCTTGTGTTTTCTTTTTCTCATTGTTATCTGTGTGTCATTTTGTCTTTGGTTTAATCTTCGTTTTGGTATATTATCTTGTTGTTTTCCATACTCGTATTGAACTATTTTGTGCTTAATGACCTTCACACCATTTACTTGATTTAAACGACCATAAGGTCTTAAGAGCAAGTAACGTAATTACTCTCACTTGCTACAGGTGTTGTTAATATTGTTGTTTCTTACTTATACATTAAATTTATGTTAAGGACTATCTTCGTATTTTCATCACCTCATTTAATGTTCGGGTAACCAGTTTCTTAAATTATCACCCTAGACAAAACTACTGTGTCGCTCGTAACATTATAAATACAACTCGTACAGAGTGTCGTTCTAAAAACAGCGAGGATGGTGGTAGTGGTACTACATGTCTGATTCAGCCTTCCAGCAACTCTTAATTACGGTTTAAAAGCTTTGTGAGATTGTACAGGCCTACGCTTGCTGGTCTGAGCATGCACCGTTCACGAGAGACCAGTGTTTGTAAACAATTTTTGACGGTGGGGACGCCAAATAACACAACACCGATTCAGGCATTTTTAGCATTACCGTCCATATGTACGTGTCAACGTGTGATTTTAAGGTTTTGTAAGTTTCCTAAAATACAGATAATGAAAATTTGAAAATTCATCAATGTTGTTCTATCTGAAATATCAATATAGTATCGTTTTCGCCTATCGGACTTATCGCTAGCTAGTATCGGAATTGTGGATTTGTATCGGTTATCGGTTATCGCCTATATTTGTGTGTCTAGTTAACGAATATCGGTTATCGCCGTTAAGGTTTTTCATTATCAGTTATCGGTTATCGGAAATAAGGTTTTCTGTTATCGTGCCCAGCTATGGTCTTTCCTCGTATGTCAATCCCTCCAGCTCTTGAACCATTTTTGTTGCCATCCTTTGTATTCTTTCTAGTTTCTTTGTGTTTCTTCTTATGGGGAGACCACACTTTCTCCGCATATTCCAACTTTGGTCTGATCATAGTGGTAATTAATTTTTCATCATATCCTTATCCATGTATTGGAATGCTATTCCTATATTTCTCACCATGTTATACAAATCACCGAATATCCGATTAACATGACTCTCTGGCTGTTTTGTTATCTTGCATTATTACTCCCAGGTCTCTCTCTTCGTGTACTTTCTTTAATGTTTCACCATCTCCCATTTTATAAGTCCATTTTGGTCTTCCTTCACTTTTTCCCATTTCCATAACATAACATTTCTTCGCATTAAATTTCATCTCCCATTCCATACTCCACTTCCAAATATTGTTTAGGTCTCCTTGCAGGATTTCACAGTCTTTACTGTTTCTTATATGTCTTAGCAGCTTTACATCATCTGCAAACAGGCTCATATAACTATTTACTCCCTCTGGCATGTCATTAATATATACAAGGAAAAGTGTTGCTGCCAAAACCGATCCCTGAGGCACTCCACTCTCTACAGTTTTCCATTCCGATGTCATGTCCTTAACCACTTTTCTCATCTCTCTTCCCCTTAGGTAGCTTTCCATCCAGTTCTTCATTTTCCCTTTCAATCCTCCGTTATTTTCTAGTTTCCATAGCAGTCTTGTATGTGGAACTTTGTCAAACGCCTTCTTCAGGTCTAGGTAGACGCAATCAACCCGTCCGTCCCTTTCCTGTATTTTATCTCTCACTCTTGAGTAAAAGCTCAGTAAGTTTGTCACACATGAGCGCCCTTTTCTAAAACCATACTGTTTACTTGTGATTAAATTTTGCTCTTCTAGAAATTGCGTCCATTGTTTCTTTATCACTTTCTCACATATTTTACATACTACACTGGTCAATGATGCAGGTCTGTAGTTCAGGATTCTTCCTTCCTTCCACTTTTGAGTATGGGGACCACTTCGGCCCTCCGCCACTCCTTAGGACCTGTACCAGTTGTTATTGAGCATTTAATGATGTCATATATCGGTCTAACCAGCTCATTTTTGCATTCTTTCAGTATATACCCTGAGACTCCATCCGGTCCTACAGCCTTCCTCTCTTCCAGCTCCACCAACAACTCATATATCTCCTCTTTATTTACTGTAACTTCTTCCATATGAACATTTATTTAGTTTTCTTGTGGCTCATTATATATTGATTCATTAGTAAAAACTTGCTGGAACTTTTTGTTTAATAATTCCGCCATGCCTTTAAGTTCATTGATTGTCACATTCCCGTCGCTCAGTCTTTCAATTGTTTCTCTTGGTTTAATCTTTCTATTTATGAATCTATAAAATAGTTTAGGTTATTCCTTGTACTTTTCCACAATATCCTTTTCATATTCCTTTTCTTCTTCCTTCCTGATTTTCACGAATTCATTTCTCGCTACCTTAAAATCTTCTTTATATTGTGTGTGTGTGTGTGTGTATGTGTGTATGTGTATGGAGGCACTCCATCAGGTCCATAAGCCTTCTGAGGATTGAGGCCAGAGAGGGCATAGAAAACATCATTTTGAAGAATCTTTATAACAGGCATAAAGGAGTCAGAGGGGGGATGAGTAGGAGGAACATGCCCAGAATCGTCCAGAGTGGAGTTTTTAGAAAAAGTTTGTGAGAAGAGTTCAGCCTTAGAGATAGATGAGACGGCAGTGTTGCCGTCAGGACTGAGGAGCGGAGGGAAAGATGAAGAAGTGAAGTTGTAGGAGATGTTTTTGGCTAGATGCCAGAAGTCACGGGAAGAGTTAGAGAAAGCAAGGTTTTGACATTTTCTATTAATGAAAGAATTTTTGGTTAGTCGGAGAATAGATTTGGCACGATTTCGGGCAGAAATGTAAAGTTCATAATTAGCATTAGTTTGAAGGCTCTGGTACCTTTTGTGAGCTACCTCTCTATCATTGACAGCATGAGAACAAGCGTGATTAAACCAAGGCTTTTTAGCGTGAGGAGTAGAGAAAGAACGAGGAATGTATGCCTCCATTCCAGAGACAATCACCTCTGTGATGCGCTGAGCACACACAGAGGGTCTCTATCCTGGAAGCAATAATCATTCCACGGGAATGGAAAAGTACATCCTCAGGTCGTCCCAAGCTGAAGCAAATGCCAGAAGCATCGCCTCTTCGGTGGGTCCAGAGGGTGTACAGGAGCGATAGGACAGGATGCAGAAATAAGATTGTGATCGGAGGAGCCCAACGGAGAGAACAGTTTGACAGAATAAGCAGAAGGGTTTGAGGTAAGGAAGAGGTCTAGAATGTTGGGCCGATCTCCAAGACGGTCGGGAATACGTGTAGGGTGCTGGACCAACTGCTCTAGGTCGTTGAGGATAGCAAAGTTGTAGGCTTGTTCACCAGGATGGTCAGTGAAAGAGGATGAAAGCCAAAGCTGGTGGTGAATATTGAAATCTCCTAGGATGGAGATTTCAGCGAAGGGAGAGTGGGTCAAGATGTGCTCCACTTTAGAATTCAAAGAGTCAAAGAATTTTACATAGTTGGTAGAGTTAGGTGAGAGATAAACAGCACAGATGTATTTAGTAATAGAATGACAGTGAAGTCTTAACCAGATGGTGGAAAATTCAGAAGAGTCAAGGTCGTGGGCACGAGAGCAAGTGATGTCGTTGCGCACGTAGGCGCAACATCCAGCTTTGGATTGAAATTTAGGATAGAGATAGTAGGAGGGAACAGAGTAGAGATTGCTGTCAGTAGCCTCAGAAACCTGTGTTTCGGTAAGGAAGAGAAGGTGAGGTTTAGAGGAGGAGATATGATGTTCCACTGAATGAAAATTAGAGCGAAGACCGCGAATGTTGCAGAAATTGAGAAAAAAGAGGTTCGAGGAGTTATCATGACACCTCTCGGGTCGGCAGCCAGAAGGGGAGTCCTCCCTGGGGGAATTTGTGGTCCCCCCCCAGGCGGGGACTCCGAGGCTTGGTGTATGTGCGCCATTTTGAAATTTTAATTTTGGGAAAAGGTGTATATGTTGTGTGAATGTAGTGTGGTGTGGATACAGAGAGGATTGTCTTTAGAGAGCATGCTGAACTACTCTCCGGTGTTGGTGAGACAATAGGGAAACGGTTAGTGAGGACATGGGAAGGGTCTTTAGAGGGCTTCAGCTCCCTTCTCACCTCCCGTATATACCTCACCGGGAGTGGCTTGCGCCCGTTCGGTAGGTGTCTTCCTACCTACTCCAGCCAACTCGGAGAGTAGTTCCCCGATATTCGTCTACTGCTCTTATCAAACTCCATCACGCTACACTTTTCTGTATTGAATGTCATTTCCCATTTGCGTGACCATTCGCTTATTCTATCGAGATCTTGGCTCAGGGCTACACAGTCATCTTCATTAGCCACCCTCCTCTTTATTTTAGCATCGTCAGCAAACATATTCATATAGCTTGTCACCCCTTCTGTCATGTCATTAATATATATTACAAACATGATCGGAGCCAACACCGATCCTTGGGGGACTCCACTCATCACTTCCATCCAGCTTGATTTATTATTCCTAATTACTGTTCTCATTTCTCTCTTCATCAAAAAGTCAATATTGAACCACCAAGACCTCCAACATGATTAAGTTTCCATATTGATCGCTTGTGTGGTACTTTATCAAACGCCTTCTTTAAGTCCAGATACACACAATGTGTGTGTGTGTGTGTGTGTGTGTGTGTGTGTGTGTGTGTGTGTGTGTGTGTGTATAATTCACCAAGACCTGATCACGAGTTGGACTCGCTATCACCAGTAAGTACCCTCCTGACAAGAGCAAACTTATTATAATCGATCTCTGGGTACTGTTAGGACCCCACACACCACACCACATTCCCTTTGCTCAAGGGGGGGCAGTAACCACTCCTTGTTAGCAGAAAGATCCCAGCCTGAGTGGGGCTCGAACCTCTGCCCGTCAGGCCGCAAAGCTTAGCAACGCAGAGCCTTTATAAGCACTGAGCTACGGAGCGGTATTGTGTGTGTGTGTGTGTGTGTGTGTGTGTGTGTTTATTGTCGTGTTGGGGGAGTCTGAGGTGTGCATTATCTTGCTCTGACAACCTGCTGTACGTCTCAAGTTGTCCAATTTCTTGGATATTATATGACAGCCTATGCATAGGATATAGTTGTCAGTATCACTATTATGCAGGCAACAATGACGAATACAGTCAGTTATAGTTGATTTTGAGTTTGAAGTAATTAATACTGTCACAGACAGCTGTTCTGTTGATTGATATAGTCGCTGAATATAATTATTAAATAGCCTAGGCGCTGCCCTCTACAGAAAAAAAGTATAACAGAACAGCTGCCTGCAACAATATTATTTATTTCAAGCTCAAAGTCAATTACAATTTTCTGTGTTTTTCATTTCTGCCTGCATACCGCTGATACTGACGACTGTTTCCTATGTGTAGGCTGTCACATCACATAGCATCCATGAAACGGAACACGCCATGTGGCGGCAGGTTGCCGGAGCATGATAATGCACACCTCAGACTTGGGTGCTGTTACTGTAGTTCTTACATACTGGAAATAAGCTAATGGGTTCCTGTCTGAATGCCAGTCAGTTAAACTTTGCTTCAAACTCATTTATTTTATGTTTTGGAGTGAACAGCCTCTGTCCAGGCTGTTCCATTGTTCATTGCCCCTGCTGGGAAAGCTGTATTGCTTGATAGCCTTCAAACATCTTGTCTTCTTCAGCTTCCTCTCCTGTCTTAGGGCTGCTCCTCCTGTCCCATGCAAACAGATTTTCTCATCAGTTCTGTCTTCTCCTTCACTGCCCTGATCACTGCATGTTAGTTCCCTCCTTTCCTTAAGGATGGCAGCCACAGACTTGCCAATCCTTCTTTGTGCTTTATGCCTCTTATACTGAGGCCTTCTTTGTTGCTTTATATTTTTAAATCAATGGAAACAGCTAAAGGCATAACAAACAAAAGCTTGCTCATCACTGCTCCAGTAAAAGAGTCAGGAGTTACTCTTTGTATCCTGTCTGTCAATCTTTTATATGTTTCTGTTTTAAAAGTTGCTGCTGTGTATTCTAACCCAGGGCGCATCAATGCCACAATCAATTTCTTCAAAATCTTCACAATCTTGTTAATGTGTTTTTGAGGTGAGTTATCCTGGACCAACACTCCCTGGCCCTTCTCCTCCTTTGATCTTGTAATATTTTAATTCCTCATTGAATAGTTCAGTACTGTTACCCATTAATTTCATCCAGTGCAGTGATATGATAGGTTAGGTCAGGCAGCTGCAGCCAAGCTATTAGTAGTGGTCTGCTGGTGAGCGCTCCCCCACCACAGTATTCAGTATGTTTATTTATACATCTAATGTTTCTTGTTAAATTAATGTACTCAAATCTATGTATGCGTGTAATTTTTTTATTAATTTTTTTTTTTGTGCGTGTGTATGTGTGTGTGTGTGTATGTGTGTGTGTGTGTGTGTGTGTGTGTATAGTGAGTAACCGTTTGCTTCCACTCCCAGCACTGCCGGAGCTTCATGAACGCCTACAATAGCACGCTGGGGGACAGCCGCCAGGTGTTCACCGTGCCCTACAACGCCATGCACATTGGCAAGCTCAAGCTGTGCAAGCCCAAGGTGTGCAAGCCCAAGGTGTGCAAGCCCAAGGTGTGCTGCTGCTGCTATTACTACATTTTTTTTTTTCATGTGGCTTATAGCGCCGGTATAGGCTGATGGTCGGCCCGAGCCCGTCATGGCGCAAGCAATTGTTTATAGTGGCGCCATTGATATTGGCTCCTGCTGTCCCCCGGAGCTCATTCTTGATTTCACTTGTGCTGTACAGCTTCTTCTAGAGTCCGGGTTGATGGGTGGTCTGCAGGACTATAATGTCTAATGCTTCTACAGCAGTGCAGCAATTTCAACATGAAACTGTATAAAGGCCACATTATCAGCACTCAGCAGATCTTTTATGTCATGAGATTAATATTGGACACACAAAATTTCTTGGCCAAGGCTGTTGTTTACAAGCCACGCCAAGTCTCTTCTGTCTTGCGTACAATTCTCACTGGCTCAGGTGTGCCTGTTAGGATGTATGGACAAGACAAATACTGGTGCTAAGGCCCCGGTCACACTTTGGTGAAGTTCGCCGCAGTCTGTTACAAAGGTGTTTGTATGAACCCAACATTTGGCACAAGGAGACATCCATCCTTGTCCTCATTGCCTTTGACCTGCCTCCCTTTGCTGTAAAAATAAAAAAAAATAAAAGTTTTCACAATTTTGATATACATATTTTTTTTTCTCATTATCTACTGATCATACCCCTCTTCCCTGCGGCCCACAGAATATGAGTTACCCGAGGTTTTGGATTGACTTCAACCTGGGCACCTCGTCCATCCTGATCCTGTGCCAGGTGGAGAGTACGGCCCAGCCCTTCGACCCGGTAAGTCAGGTAGTTACTAGGTGACTAGGTTTCCCTCTCTTGATGATCATACACTCTCTCTCCCAGTTGTTCATCCTTCTCATGTCTTCCTCCACACACCGTCTCCAGGTTTTCTCTGGTCGTCCAGCTGGTCTCCTCCCTTCTGCCTCTACCTCTAGCTCCTCCGCGTACATGGCCCTCCTCCTCCCTCCTGTTGACCTGGCCACACCATCTCAACACGTCCTCCACACCACACATTCTCATCACCTCCTCGTTCGACGCCTTACCTTCTGTTCTCCCTGTTCATACAATTCCCTTATTAAAAACTTAACACTCCTTCCCGCCTCTCTCCTTCATGAATTTCCCTTCTGTCTTTCATTCCTTTCATTCCCTCTCCTTGTTCCTCTTCTTTTCACTTCTCTCCCTTTGCTCCTTCTTCCCTTCCTTTCTACACCTCCTTCCTCCTCCTCTCCCTTCATCCTCCTTTCCCTTCTTCTCTTCCTTTCTACACCTCCTTCCTCCTCCTCTCCCTTCATCTTCCTTTCCCTTCTTCCCTTCCTTTCTACACCTCCTTCCTCCTCCTCTCCCTTCCTCCTCCTTTCCCTTCTTCCCTTCCTTTCTACACCTCCTTCGTCCTCCTCTCCCTTCATCCTTCTTTCCCATCTTCCCTTCCCTTCTTTTCATCCCTTCCCGTCCCTTTTTTTCATCCCCCAAACCACCACCAGCACCCCCTTACTCCTCTTCACTTCACCCTCTCACCTTCCTCTTCCCCCCCCCCCCCCAGACCGTCAGCACCTCCTCCTCCTCCTGCCTGGGCAGGAAGTACTCCAGTGCTGTGACTGATGTGGACGCCGACCCCAGCGACCCCCATGCCCCTTCCCAGGTACACAGCGCTGCCCTTACCACTGGTGTGTGTGTGTGTGTGTGTGTGTGTGTGTGTATTTACCTAGTTGTATTCAGCTAGTTGTGACATACGGGAAAAGAGCTACGCTCGCGCTATCCCGTCTCCATATCCGCTCTTGTCCAACTTTTCCTTAAAATCATGAATGTTTTTTGCACAAACCACCTCCTCCTCCAGCCTATTCCATAGACAGTAAAGACTGCGAAATTCTGCAAGAAGACCTAAACAAGATTTGGAAGTGGAGTATGGAGTGGGAGATGGAATTCAATGTGAAGAAATGTCATGTTATGGAAATGGGAGAAAAGTGAAGGAAGACCAAAATGGACTTATAAAATGGGAGATGGTGAAATACTAAAGAAAGTACACGAAGAGAGAGACCTGGGAGTAATAATGCAAGATAACAAACAGCCAGAGAGTCATGTTAATCGGATATTCGGTGATACGTATAACATGGTGAGAAATACAGGAATAGCATTCCAATACATGGATAAGGAAATTATGAAAAAAAAAAATTACCACTATGATCAGACCAAAGTTGGAATATGCGGAGGCAGTGTGGTCTCCCCATAAGAAGAAACATAAATAAACTAGAAAGAATACAAAGGATGGCAACAAAACTGGTTCCAGAGCTGGAGGGATTGACATGCGAGGAAAGACTAAAGGAAATGGACTTACCAACACTAGAACAAAGAAGAGAAAGGGGAGACCTAATACAAATCTACAAATTATTGAGCAAAATGGAAGAAGTAGACAACGAGGAGTTACTACTGAGAGTAGAAATTACCACTAGGAACACAAGAGGACATCGTAAAATATTGAGGAAGGGAAGATCCTTGAGAGACATAAAGAAATATATCTTCCCGCAAAAAAACATAGAGGTTTGGAACAGACTAAGTGAGGATGTAGTATCGGCGAGGAGTGTGCAAAGGCTTAAGGAGAAGTTGGATAAATGTAGATACGGAGACGGGACCACACGAGCGTAAAGCCCAGGCCCTGTAAAACTACAATTAGGTAAATACACACACACACACACACACACACACACACACACACACACACACACACACACACACACACACACACACACACAAACACACATCCACACACACACTCTAACCACCCTTCCTACTTCCCTCATTACTCCTCTCATTAAGGTTATTGTATTTTGTGTAGTTTCAGCCATATAGCTGCCAACAAATGAATAAACCATTTATTATTATTATTATTATTATTATTATTATTATTATTATTATTATTATTATTATTATTATTATTATTATTATTATTATTATTATTATTATTATTATTATTATTATTATTATTATTATTATTATTATTATTATTATTATTATTATTATTATTATTATTATTATTATTATTATTATTATTAATATTATTAATATTATTAATATTATTAATATTATTAATATTATTAATATTATTAATATTATTAATATTATTATTATTATTATTATTAATATTATTAATATTATTAATATTATTAATATTATTAATATTATTAATATTATTAATATTATTAATATTAATTGGACCGCTGAAAACAAACACAGGGGAGCTAGTAGAAAATTACGAAAATATGAGCACATTGTTGAACGACTACTTCCTTTCAGTATTCACACAGGAGGATCGAACGACTATACCGGAAAGAGTTCAGGTGTACGAGGACGGGGATGGCGATAAATTGAGGGATATAATCATTACCAGGCAAGTAGTTCAGGATGAGATAGATAAGCTTAAGAAGAACAAGTCGCCAGGTCCTGACGGGATATTTCCGAGGGTATTAAAGGAGTTAGGTGATATAATCAGTGACCCACTATCCGACATCTTCAAGATGTCGGTAAATACTGGCTATGTGCCGAGCCTATGGAAAGTAGCTAATGTGACGCCGATTTTTAAAAAGGGGGACAGGTCAGTTGCTTCAAACTATCGCCCAATTAGCTTAACATCGGTTATAGGGAAGATGCTGGAGTCCATAATAGCCAGGAACATTCGGGAGCATTTAGAGAAACATAGCTTAATTCACGACTCGCAGCATGGGTTCACAAAAGGTAGGTCATGCCTCACCAATCTCTTGTCCTTCTACAATAAAGTATTTGAGGCGGTTGACAGAGATGAAAATTATGATGTAATCTATCTTGATTTTAGTAAAGCGTTTGACAAAGTTCCTCACCAACGACTGTTGCTTAAATTACAGGCTCACGGAGTAGAGGGTAAAGTTTTGAACTGGGTCAAGGCGTGGCTTAGCAATAGGAAGCAAAGAGTGCAAATCAATGGTAAAAGATCTGACTGGGGATGTGTTACGAGTGGGGTCCCACAAGGTTCGGTATTGGGTCCACTTTTGTTTATTATTTATATCAATGACTTAGACACATGAATTAGTAGTGATGTTAGTAAATTTGCAGATGATACCAAGATCGGTAGAGTAATTGAGTCGGATCAGGACGCTAGTATTCTCCAAGGTGAACTCAATAGATTATATGACTGGGCGGATAAATGGCAGATGGAGTTCAATGTAGGGAAGTGCAGTATTCTGAGTGTAGGTAGGAACAACCCCTCACATAACTATTGCTTAAATGACACTCTCATAAGTAGGTCTGGGTGCGAGAGGGATTTAGGGGTCTTAGTGAGCTCTGATCTCCGTCCAAGGGCACAATGCACTCAAGCTAGAAATCGAGCTAATAGGGTACTGGGATTTATTTCAAGGAGCGTAAGCAACAGAAGCCCCGAAGTCTTCCTCAAACTATATTTAGCATTAGTTAGACCTCATCTTGACTATGCGGTTCAGTTCTGGTCACCCTACTATAGAATGGATATCAAAATGTTAGAATCGGTGCAGAGGAGGATGACTAAGATGATTCAGGGGTTGAGAAACTTGCCATACGAGGAAAGACTCAAAAGTTAAAGTTGCATACTCTAGAAAGGCGAAGGGTGCGTGGAGACATGGTCGAGGTTTATAAATGGATGAAGGGCTTTAATAAGGGAGACATTCATAAGGTTTTGTTGGTTAGAGAACCGGGTAGGACACGAAGTAACGGGTTTAAACTGGATAAATTCAGATTTAACAGGGACATAGGCAAAAAATGGTTTACTAACAGGGTGGTGGATGAGTGGAATAGGCTTAGCAGTCATGTGGTGTGTGCCAATACAATTGTCACATTCAAAAATAGACTAGATAAATTCATGGACAGCGATGTTAGGTGGGGTTAGATACACGGGAGCTTAGGGTCAAAGGAGCTGCCTCGTACAGGCCTACCGGCCTCTTGCAGACTCCTGCGTTCTTATGTTCTTATGTTCTTACATTACTTTGGATACATACCACACAACATAATCTGGAAAGGAAACATATCGCACGACATTACCTGGATTCATATCACACGAACTTACCTGGAAAGGATACATATCACATGACATAAATTGTAAACATATGACAGGACATTAAATCGAAACATATCACACAGCATTACCTGGAAACATATTACACAACATTACCTGGAAACATATCACACAACATTACCTCGTAACATATCACACAACATTACCTCGTAACATATCACACAACATTACCTCGTAACATATCACACAACATTACCTGGAAACATATCACACAACATTAACTGGAAAAATATCACACAGCATTACCTGGAAACATATCACACAACATTACCTGGAAACATATCACACAACATTACCTGGAAACATATCACAACACATTACCTGGAAAAATATTACACGACATTACCTGGAAACATATCACACATTAAATCGAAACATATCACATAACATTACCTCCAAACATATCACACAACATTACCTCGAAACATATCACACAACATTACCTCGAAACATATCACACAACATTACCTGGAAACATATCACACAACATTACATGGAAACATATCACAAAACATAACCTGGAAGCATATCACACAACATTACCTGGAAACATATCACACAACATTACATGGAAACATATCACAAAACATAACCTGGAAACATATCACACAACATTACCTGGAAACATATCACACGAAATTACCTGGAAACATATCACCAAACATTATCTGTAAACATGCCACACGACATTACCTGGAAACATGCCACCCAACATTATCTGGAAACATATCACACAACATTACCTGTAAACATGCCACACGACATTACCTGGAAACATGCCACCCAACATTATCTGGAAACATATCACACAACATTACCTCGAAACATATCACACAACATTACCTGGAAACATATCACACAACATTATCTGGAAAGATATCACACGACATTACCTGGAAACATATCAAATGATATTACCTTGAAACATATCACACTGCATTACCTAGAAATATATCACCAAACATTATCTGAAAACATATCACACAACATTACCTGGAAACATATCACACAACATTACCTTGAAACATATCACACGACATTACCTGGAAACATATCACATGACCTTACCTGGAAACATATCACATGACATTACCTGGAAACATTTCACACGATATTAATGGAAACATATCACACAACATTTACTGCAAACATATGACATTACATTACCTGGAAACATATTATACGACATTACCTGGAAACATATTACACGACATTACCTGGAAAGGAAACATATCACACAACATTTTCTGGAAAGAAAATATATTAAACGACACTACCTGGAAACATATCACATTACCTGGAAACACATCACAACATTACCTGAAAACATATCACACAGCATGACCTGGAAACATATCACACAACATTACCTGGAAACATATAACACAACATTACCTGGAAACATATCACACGACATTATCTGGAAACATATCATATGACATAGCCTGGAAACATACCACACAACATTACCAAGAAACATATCACACGACATTACCTGGAAACATATCACACAACATTACCTGGAAACACATCACACAACATTACCTGGAAACATATCACACAACATTACCTGGAAACATATCATATAATATTACCTGGAAACATATCACACGACATTACCCGGAAACATATCACATAGCATTACCTGGAAACATATCACGCAGCATTACCTGGAAACATATCACACAACATTACCTAGAAACATATCACACAGCATTACCTGGAAACATATCATATAATAATACCTGGAAACATGTCACACGACATTACCTGGAAATATATCACACAGCATTACCTGGAAACATATCACGCAACATTACCTGGAAACATATCACGCAACATTACCTGGAAACATATCACACAACAGTTCGTTGAAACATATCAAATAACATTACCTCGAAACATATCACACAACATTACCTGAAAACATATCACACAACATTACCTGGAAACATATCACATGACATTACCTGGAAACATATCACATGACATTACCTGGAAACATATCACACAACATTACCTGGAAACATATCACACAACATTACCTGGAAACATATCACACAACATTACCTGGAAACATATCACACAACATTACCTGGAAACATATCACACAACATTACCTGGAAACATATCATGACATTACCTGGAAACATATCACACAACATTACCTGGAAACATATCACACAACATTACCTGGAAACATATCACACAACATTACCTGAAAACATATCACACAACATTACCTGGAAACATATCACATGACATTACCTGGAAACATATCACACAACATTACCTGGAAACATATCACACAACATTACCTGGAAACAAATCACACGAATTTACCTGGAAACATATCACACAACATTACCTGGAAACATATCACACGACTCTACCTGGAAACATATCACTTAACATTACCTGGAAACAAATCACACAACATTACCTGGAAACATATCACACGACTTTACCTGGAAACATATCACACAACATTACCTGGAAGAATATCACACAACATTACCTGGAAACAAATCACACAACATTACCTGGAAACATATCACACAACATTACCTGGAAACATATCACACAACATTACCTGGAAACATATCACACAACATTACCTGGAAACAAATCACACGACATTACCTGGAAACATATCACACAACATTACCTGGAAACATATCACACAACATTACCTGGAAACATATCACACAACATTACCTGGAAACATATCACACAACATTACCTGGAAACAAATCACACAACATTACCTGGAAACAAATCACACAACATTACCTGGAAACATATCACACAAAATTACCTGGAAATATATCACACAACATTACCTGAAAACATATCACACAACATTACCTGGAAACAAATCACATGACATTACCTGGAAACATATCACACAACATTACCTGGAAACATATCACACAACATTACCTGGAAACAAATCACACGAATTTACCTGGAAACATATCACACAACATTACCTTGAAACATATCACACGACTTTACCTGGAAACATATCACTTAACATTACCTGGAAACATATCACACAACATTACCTGGAAACAAATCACACAACATTACCTGGAAACATATCACACAACATTACCTGGAAACAAATCACACAACATTACCTGGAAACATATCACACAACATTACCTGGAAACATATCACACAACATTACCTTGAAACATATCACACTACATTACCTGGAAACATATCACACAACATTACCTGGAAACAAATCACACAACATTACCTGGAAACATATCACACAACATTACCTGGAAACATATCACACGACATTACCTGGAAACATATCACACGACAGTACATGGAAACAAATCACACAACATTACCTGGAAACACATCACACGACATTACTTGGAAACATATCACACAACATTACCTGGAAACATATCACACGACATTACCTAAAAACAAATCACACAACATTACCTGGAAACATATCACACGACATTACCTAAAAACAAATCACACAACATTACCTGGAAACACATCACACGACATTACCTAAAAACATATCACACAACATTACCTGGAAACACATCACACGACATTACCTGGAAACATATCACACGACATTACCTGGAAGCAAATCACACGACATTACCTGGAAACATATCACACGACATTACCTGGAAACATATCACACGACATTACCTGGAAACATATCACACGACATTACCTGGAAACATATCACACGACATTACCTGGAAACATATCACATGACATTACCTGGAAACATACCACACGACATTACCTGGAAACATATCACACAACATTACCTGTAAACATATCACAAATTACCAGGAAAAAATCACAGGACATTACCTGAAACATATCACGACATTACCTGAAAGAAACATATCACCACATTACCTGGAAACATATCACATTACATTACCTGAAACACATCACGACATTACCTGAAACATATCACACAGCATTACCTGAAACATATCACACGCCATTACCTGGAAAAAACATATCACACAACATTACCTGGAAAGAAACAGATTACACGACATTACCTGGAAACAAACACATTACCTGAAACACATCACGACATTACCTGAAAAAACATCACACAGCATTACCTGGAAACATATCACAAAACATTACCTGAAACATATCACATGACATTACATGGAAACATATCACATGAAATTACCAGGAAACAAATCACAAAAAATTACCTGAAAACATATAACACGATATTACATTGAAATATATCACATGACATTACATGGAAACATATCACACAACATTACCTGAAACATATCATACAACATTACCTGAAACATATCACATGACATTACCTGAAAGGATACATATCACACAACATTACCTGGAAACATATCACACAACATTAACTGAAACATATCACATGACATTAACTGGAAAAATATCACACGACATTACCTTGAAACATATCACACGACATTACCTGAAACATATCACAAGACATTACCTGGCAAACATATCACACGACATAAACTGGAAACATATCACACGACATTACCTGGAAACATATGACACAACATTACCTGGAAACATATCACACAACATTACCTGAAACATATCACACAACATTACCTGAAACATATCACACGCCATTACCTGAAACATATCACACAACATTACCTGGAAAAATATCACATAACATTACCTGAAATATATCACACGACATTACCTGGAAACATATCACATAACATTACCTGGAAACATATCACACAACATTACCTGAAACATATCACAAATCATTATCTGAAAACGTATCACATGACATTACCTGAAACATATCACACAACATTACCTGAAACATATCACATTACTTGGAAACACATCACGACATTACCTGAAAACATATCACACAGCATTACCAAGAAACATATCACAAAACATTACCTGGAAACATATCACACGACATTACCTTGAAAGGATACATATCACACAACATTACCTGGAAACATATCACACAACATTACCTGGAAACATATTGCACAACATTACCTGAAAACATATCACACAACATTACCTGTAAACATATCACACGACATTACCTGGAAACATATCACACATTACCTCGAAACATATCACACAACATTACCTCGAAACATATCACACAACATTACCTGAAATACATCACAAAACATTAACTGAAACATATCACACAACATTACCTGGAAACATATCACACACATATTACCTGGAAAATATCACCAAACATTATCTGAAACATATCACACGACATTACCTGGAAACATATCACATGATATTACCTGAAACATATCACACAACATTACCTGAAACATATCACATGACATTACCTGGAAACATATCACAAAACATTACCTGAAACATATCACATGACATTACCTGGGAACATATCACACAACATTACCTGGAAACATATCACACGGCATTACCTGGAAACATATCACATCACATTGCCTAGAAACATATCACACGACATTACCTGGAAACATATCACATGACATTACGATGACACATAACACATCACATTACCTGGAAGCATATCACAAGACATTACCTGGAAATAAAACATATCACACGACATTACCTGAAACATATCACATTACCTGGAAACATCACGACATTACCTGAAACATATCACACAGCATTACCTGAAACATATCACACGCAATTACCTGGAAACATATCACACAACATTACCTGGAAAACATATCACACGACATTACCTGGAAACATATCACATTACATGGAAACACATCACAACATTACCTGAAACATATCACAGCATTACCTGAAACATATCACACAACATTATCTGGAAACATATCACACGACATTACCTGAAAGTAAACATATCACATAACATTACCTGGAAACATATCACACAAAATTAACTATAAACATATCACATGATCTTACCTGGAAACATTACTTTGAAATACATCAATTACCTGAAACATATCACACAACATTACCTGAAACATATCACATGACATTACCTGAAACATATCACAAAACATTACCTGAAACATATCACACAACATTACCTGAAACATATCAAAACATTACCTGGAAACATATCACACAACATTACCTGAAACATATCACATGACATTACCTGAAACATATCACACAACATTACCTGGAAACATATCACATGACATTACCTGAAACATATCACAAACATTACCTGGAAACATATCACACAACATTACCTGGAAACATATCACTTGACATTACCTGAAACATATCACACATTACCTGAAACATATCACATGACATTACCTGAAACATATCACACAACATTACCTGAAACATATCACACAACATTAACTGGAAACATATCACACAACATTACCTTGAAACATAACACAAAACATTACCTGAAAACATATCACACAACATTACCTGAAACATATCACATGACATTACCTGAAACATATCACAGAACATTACCTGAAACATATCACAACATTACCTGGAAACAAATCACACGACATTACCTGGAAACATATCACACAACATTACCTGTAAACATGTCACACGACATTCCCTGGAAACATATCACTTAACATTACCTGAAACATATCACACAACATTATCTGAAACATATCACGCAACATTACCTGAAACATATCACACGACATTACCTGGAAACATATCACAAGACATTACCTGAAACATATCACACAACATTACCTGGAAACATATCACAACATTACCTGAAAAATATCACACAACATTACCTGGAAACATATCACACAACATTACCTGGAAACATATCACACAATATTACCTGGAAAAATATCACCAAACATTATCTGAAATATATCACACAACATTACCTGGAAACATATCACACGACATTACCTGGAAACATATCACATAACATTACCTGGAAACATATCACACGACATTACCTGGAAACATATCACACAAAATTACCTGGAAACATATCACGCGCCATTACCTGGAAACAAATCACACAGCATTACCTGGAAACACATCACACGACATTACCTGAAACATATCAGACGACATTACCTGGAAACATATCACACGACTTTACCTGGAAAACATATCACACAACATTACCTGGAAACATATCACATGACATTACCTGGAAACATATCACACGACATTACCTGGAAACATATCACACAACATTACCTGGAAACATATCACAAAACATTACCTGGAAACATATCACTTGACATTACCTGAAACATATCACACAACATTACCTGGAAACATATCACACGACATTACCTGAAACATATCACACACCATTACCTGGAAACATATCACACAACATTACCTGGAAACATATCACAAAACATTACCTGGAAACATATCACACAACATTACATGAAACATATCACACAACATTACCTGAAACATATCACAACATTACCTGGAAACATATCACACAACATTACCTGGAAACATATCACACAACATTACCTGAAATATATCACACAACATTACCTGAAACATATCACACAACATTACCTGAAACATATCACACAACATTACCTGGAAACATATCACACAACATTACCTGGAAACATATCACACAACATTACCTGAAAAAATATCACACAACACTACCTGGAAACATATCACATGGCATTACCTGGAAACATATCACACAACATTACCTGGAAACATATCACACAACATTACCTGGAAACATATCCAACAACATTACCTGAAACATATCACACAACATTACCTGAAACATATCACACGACATTACCTGGAAACATATCACTTAACATTACCTGAAACATATCACACAACATTACCTGGAAACATATCACACAACATTACCTGAAACATATCACACAACATTAAATTCAAACAAATCACACAACATTACCTGTAAACATATCACACAACATTACCTGGAAACATATCACACAACATTACCTGGAAACATATCACACAACATTACCTGGAAACATATCACACAACATTACCTGGAAACAAATCACACAACATTACCTGGAAACATATCACACAACATTACCTAGAAACATATCACACAACATTACCTGGAAACGTATCACACGACATTACCTGGAAACATATCACAAAATATTACCTGAAACATATCACACGACATTACCTGGAAATATATCACACAACATTACCTGGAAACACATCACACGACATTACCTGAAAACATATCACACAACATTACCTGGAAACATATCACACGACATTACCTCGTAACATATCACACAACATTACCTGGAAACATATCACACGACATTACCTGGAAACAAATCACACGACATTACCTGCAAACATATCACACGACATTACCTGGAAACATATCACACGACAAAACCTGGAAACATACCACAACATTACCTGAAACACATCACACGACATTACCTGGAAACATATCACACGACATTACCTGGAAACATATCACACGACATTACCTGGAAACATATCACACGACATTATCTGGAAACATATCACACGACATTAACTTGAAACATATCACACGACATTACCTGGAAACATATCACACGACATTACCTGGAAACACATCACACAACATTACCTGGAAACATATCACACGACAGTACATGGAAACAAATCACACGACATTACCTGGAAACATATCACACGACATTACCTGAAACATATCACACAACATTACCTGAAACATATCACATGACATTACCTGGAAACATCACAGGACATTACCTGGAAACACATCACACGACATTACCTAAAAACATATCACACAACATTACCTGGAAACATATCACATTACCTGAAAACATATCATACAGCATTACATGGAAACATATCACACAACATTACGTGGAAACATATCACACAACATTATTTGGAAACATATCGCAATACATTACCTCGAAACATATCACACGATATTACCTGAAAACATATCACACATTACCTGGAAAGATATCAAACGACAGTACCTGGAAACATATCACACAACATTACTTGGAAACATATCACAAAATATTACCTGGAAACATATCACTCATCATTACCTGGAAACATATCACACGACATTACCTGGAAACATATCACACAAAATTACCTGAAACATATCACACGACATTACCTGAAACATATCACATGACATTACCTGGAAACATATCACACAACATTACCTGAAACATATCACACAACATTACCTGAAACATATCACATGACATTACCTGAAAACATATCACACAACATTACCTGGAAACATATCACACGACATTACCTGGAAACATATCACATGACATTACCTGGAAACATATCACACAACATTACCTGGAAACATATCACACGACATTACCTGGAAACATATCACAAGACATTACCTGAAACATATCACACGACATTACCTGGAAACATATCACACGACATTACCTGGAAACAGATCACACGACAGTACCTGGAAACATATCACACAACATTACCTGGAAACATATCACAAAATATTACCTGGAAACATATCACTCATCATTACCTGGAAACATATCACACGACATTACCTGGAAACATATCACCTAACATTACCTGGAAACATATCACACGACATTACCTGAAAACATATCACCTAACATTATCTGGAAACATATCACACGACATTACCTGGAAACATATCACATGATCTTGCCTTGAAACATATCATATGACATTACTTGGAAATATATCACATGTTATTACCTGGAAACATATCACACGATATTACCTGCAAACATATCACATGACATTCCCTGGAAACATACCACACGACATTACCTGGAAACATATCACATGTTATTACCTGGAAACATATCACACGATATTACCTGCAAACATATCACATGACATTCCCTGGAAACATACCACACGACATTACCTGGAAACATATCACACAACATTTTCTGGAAACACATCACACAACATTACCTGGAAACATATCACATGATATTACCTGGAAACATATCACAAAATATTACCTGAAAAAAAACATATCACACAACATTACCATGATAAAAAACATATCACACAACATTACCTGAAAGAAAACATATTACACATCATTATCTGGAAACATATCACATTACCTGGAAACACATCACGACATTACCTGAAAAGATATCACACAGCATCACCTGGAAACATATCACACGCCATTACCTGGAAACATATCACATGACATTACCTGAAACATATCACACAACATTACCTGAAACATATCACATGACATTACCTGAAACATATCACACAACATTACCTGAAACATATCACACGACATTACCTGAAACATATCACACGACATTACCTGGAAACATATCACATGACATTACCTGGAAACATATCACACGACATTACCTGAAAGAAACATATAACAAAACAATACCAGGAAACATATCACACGACATTACCTGGTAACAGATCACACGACATTACCTGAAACATATCACACGACATTACCTGGAAATATATCACACAACATTAACTGGAAACATATCACACGACATTACCTGGAAACATATCACACAACATTACCTGGAAACATATCACTAGACATTACCTGGGAACATATGGCAAAACCTTACCTCGCATCATATCACACGACATTACCTGAAACATATCACAGACATTACCTGGAAACATATCACACAACATTACCTGGAAACATATCACACGACATTACCTGGAACCATAGCACATAACATTACCATGAAACATATCACACAACATTACCTGGAAACATATCACACAACATCACCTTGAAACATATCACACGACATTACCTGGAAACATATCACACAACATTACCTGTTAACATATCACACGACATTACCTGGAAACATATCACACAACATTACCTGGAAACATATCACACAACATTACCTGGAAACATATCACAAAACATTACCTGGAAACATATCACACAACATTACCTGGAAACATATCACACGACATTACCTGTAAATATATCACCTAACATTACCTGGAAACATATCACACGACATTACCTGGAGACATATCACATGATATTACCTCGAAACTTATCACACAACATTACCTGGAAACATATCACATGACATTACCTGGAAACATATCACACAACATTACCTGGAAACATATCACACGACATTACCTGGAAACATATCACACAACATTACCTGGAAACATATCACACAACATTACCTGGAAACATATCACACAACATTACCTGGAAACATATCACACAACATTACCTGGAAACATATCACACAACATTACCTGGAAACACATCACACGACATTACCTGGAAACATATCACACAACATTACCTGGAAACATATCACACAACATTACCTGGAAACATATCACACGACATTACCTGGAAACATATCACACAACATTACCTTGAAACATATCACACGACTTTACCTGGAAACATATCACTTAACATTACCTGGAAACATATCACACAACATTACCTGGAAACAAATCACGCAACATTACCTGGAAACATATCACACGACTTTACCTGGAAACATATCACACAACATTACCTGGAAGAATATCACACAACATTACCTGGAAACAAATCACACAACATTACCTGGAAACATATCACACAACATTACCTGGAAACATATCACACAACATTACCTGGAAACATATCACACAACATTACCTGGAAACATATCACACAACAGTTCGTGGAAACATATCACACAACATTACCTGGAAACATATCACACGACATTACCTGAAACATATCACATAACATTACCTGGAAACATATCACACGACATTACCTGGAAACATATCACACAACATTACCTGGAAACATATCACGCGACATTACCTGAAACAAATCACACAGCATTAAATGGAAACATATCACACGACATTACCTGGAAACATATCACACGACATTACCTGGAAACATATCACACGACATTACCTGGAAACATATCACACAACATTACCTGGAAACATATCACATGACATTACCTGGAAACATATCACACGACATTACCTGGAAACATATCACACAACATTACCTGAAAACATATCACACGACATTACCTGGAAACATATCACACAACATTACCTGAAAAAAAAACATATCACACAACATTACCTGGAAACATATCACAATACATTACCTGAAACATATCACAACATTACCTGGAAACATATCACACAACATTACCTGAAACATATCACACAACATTACCTGGAAACATATCACACAACATTACCTGAAACATATCACACAACATTACCTGGAAACATATCACACAACATTACCTGAAACATATCACACAACATTACCTGGAAACATATCACATAACATTACCTGGAAACATATCACACAACATTACCTGAAACATATCACACAACATTACCTGGAAAC
Source organism: Eriocheir sinensis (assembly GCF_024679095.1). NCBI lineage: Eukaryota > Metazoa > Arthropoda > Malacostraca > Decapoda > Varunidae > Eriocheir > Eriocheir sinensis. The sequence goes on along the minus strand of NW_026110948.1, from coordinate 17,032 downwards.
ATATCACACAACATTACCTGAAACATATCACACGACATTACCTGGAAACATATCACACAACATTACCTGAAACATATCACACAACATTACCTGAAACATATCACACGACATTACCTGAAACATATCACACAACATTACCTGAAACATATCACACAACATTACCTGGAAACAAATCACACGACATTACCTGGAAACATATCACACAACATTACCTGAAACATATCACACGACATTACCTGAAACATATCACACAACATTACCTGAAACATATCACACAACATTACCTGAAAACATAACACAACATTACCTGAAACATATCACACAACATTACCTGGAAACATATCACACAACAGTACCTGGAAACACATCACACGACATTACCTGAAACATATCACACAACATTACCTGGAAACATATCACACAACATTACCTGAAACATATCACACAACATTACCTGGAAACATATCACACAACATTACCTGAAACATATCACACAACATTACCTGAAACATATCACACGACATTACCTTGAAACATATCACACGAAATTACCTGGAAACATATCACAAAACATTACCTGGAAACATATCACGCGACATTACCTGAAACATATCACACAACATTACCTGAAACATATCACACGACATTACCTGAAACATATCACACCACATTACCTGGAAACATATCACACGACATTACCTGGAAACATATCACACAACATTACCTGAAACATATCACACGACATTACCTGAAACATATCACACGAAATTACCTGGAAACACATCAAACGACATTACCTGCAAACATATCACACGACATTACCTGAAACATATCACACAACATTACCTGAAACACATCACACGACATTACCTGGAAACATATCACACGACATTACCTGAAACATATCACACGACATTACCTGAAACATATCACACGACATTACCTGGAAACATAGCACACGACATTACCTGGAACCATATCACACGACATTACCTGAAACATATCACACGACATTACCTGGAAACATATCACACAACATTACCTGAAACATATCACACGACATTACCTGGAAACATATCACACGACATTACCTGGAAACATATCACTCAACATTACCTCGAAACATATCACACAACATTACCTGGAAACATATCACACATTACCTGAAACATATCACACGACATTACCTGGAAACATATCACACAACATTACCTGAAACATATCACACTACATTACCTGGAAACCTATCACACAACATTACCTGGAAACATATCACACACATTACCTGAAACATATCACACAACATTACCTGGAAACATATCACACAACATTACCTGAAACATATCACACGACATTACCTGGAAACATATCACACAACATTACCTGAAACATATCACACGACATTACCTGAAACATATCACACAACATTACCTGGAAACATATCACACAACATTACTTGGAAACATATCACACGACATTACCTGGATACATATCACAACATTACCTGAAACATATCACATGACATTACCTGAAACATATCACACAACATTACCTGAAACATATCACACAACATTACCTGGAAACATATCACACAACATTACCTGAAACATATCACACAGCATTACCTGAAAACATATCACACAACATTACCTGGAAACATATCACACGACATTACCTGGAAACACATCACACAACATTACCTGGAAACATATCACACAACATTACCTGGAAACATATCACACGACATTACCTTGAAACATATCACACAACATTACCTGGAAACATATCACACGACATTACCTGGAAACATATCACACGACATTACCTGGAAACATATCACACAACATTACCTGAAATATATCACAGAACATTACCTGGAAACATATCACACAACAATACCTGGAAACATATCACACAACATTACCTGGAAACATATCACACAACATTACCTGGAAACATATCACACAACATTACCTGGAAAGATATCACACAACAATACCTGGAAACATATCACATGACATTACCTGGAAAGATATCACACAACAATACCTGGAAACATATCACACAACATTACCTGGAAACATATCACACAACATTACCTGGAAACATATCACACAACATTACCTGGAAACATATCACATGACATTACCTGGAAACGTATCACACAACATTACCTTGAAACATATCACACATTACCTGGAATCATATTACACAACATTACCTGGAAACATGTCACACAACATTACCTGGAAAGACATCACACGACATTACCTGGAAACATATCGCACGACATTACCTGTAAACATGTCACACGACATTACCTGGAAACATATCACACAACATTACCTGGAAACATATCACATGACATTACTTGAGAACATATCACACAACATTACCTGGAAACACATCACACAACATTACCTGGAAACATGTCACACGACATTACCTGGAAATACATCACACGATATTACCTGGAAACATATCACACGATATTACCTGGAAACATATCACACAATATTACCTGGGAACATATCACACGACATTACCTGGAAACATACCACACGACATTACCTGGAAACATATCACACAACATTACATGGAAACATATCACACGACATTACCTGGAAACATATCACACAACATTACCTGGAAACATATCACAAAACATTACCTGAAACATATCACAACATTACCTGAAACATATCACACAACATTACCTGGAAACATATCACACAACATTACCTGAAACATATCACACATTACCTGGAAACATATCACACAACATTACCTGAAACATATCACACGACATTACCTGAAACATATCACACCACAATACCTGGAAAACGTATCACACAACATTACCTGGAAACATATCACATGACATTACCTGTAACATATCACAAAACATTACCTGGAAACATATCACACAACATTACCTGAAAAAATATCACACAACACTATCTGGAAACATATCACACAACATTACCTGAAACATATCACACGACATTACCTGGAAACATATCACTTAACATTACCTGAAACATATCAAACGACATTAATTGGAAAAATATCACACAACATTAACTTGAAACATATCACACGACATTACCTGGAAACATATCACACAACATTACCTAGAAACATATCACACGACATTACCTGGAAACATATCACACAACATTACCTGAAACATATCACACGACATTACCTGAAACATATCACACAACATTACCTGGAAACATATCACACAACATTACCTGGAATCATATCACACAACATTACCTGGAAACATATTACACAACATTACCTGGAAACATAGCATACGACATTACGTGGAAACATATCACACAACATTACCTGGAAACACATCACACGACATTACCTGGAAACATATCACACAAAATTACCTGAAACATATCACACGACATTACCTGGAAACATATCACACACATTACCTGAAACATATCACACGACATTACCTGGAAACATATCACACAACATTACCTGAAACATATCACACGACATTACCTGAAACATATCACACGACATTACCTGGAAACATATCACATGACATTACCCGTAAAAATATCACATGACATTACCCTGAAACATATCAAACAACATTACCTGAAACATATCACACGACATTACCTGGAAACATATCACACGACATTACCTGAAACATATCACACGACATTACCTGAAACATATCACACGACATTACCTGGAAACATATCACACGACATTACCTGGAAACATATCACACGACATTACCTGAAACATATCACACGACATTACCTGAAACATATCACACAACATTACCTGGAAACATATCACACGACATTACCTGGAAACATATCACACGACATTACCTGGAAACATATCACACTACATTACCTGAAACATATCACACAACATTACCTGGAAACATATCACATGAAATTACCTGGAAACATATTACACGACATTACCTGGAAACATATCACACGACATTACCTGCAAAGGTAGCATATCACACTACATTACCTGGAAACATATCACACAACATTACCTGGAAACATATCACGTAACATTACCTGAAACATATCACACAACATTACCTGAAACATATCACACGACATTACCTGGAAAAAACATATCACACAACATTACCTGAAAGAAACATATCACACGACATTGCCTGTAAACATGACACATTACCTGGAAACACATCACGACATTACCTGAAAATATATCACACATATCACACATATCACATATCATTAGCTCGAAACATATCACATGACATTGCCTGGAAACATACCACACAACAATACCTAAAAACATATCACACGACATTACCTGGAAACATCTCACACAACATTACCTAGAAACACATCACACGACATTACCTGGAAACATATCACACGACATTACCTTGAAACATATCACACAACATTACCTGGAAACAAATCACACGACATTACATGTCAACATATCACACAACATTACCTATAAACACATCACACGACATTACCTGGAAACATATAACACGACATTACCTTTAAAAACATCACACTACATTACCTTGAAACATATCACACGACATTACCTGGAAACATATCACACGACATTACCTGGAAACATATCACACGACATTACCTGGAAACATATCACACCACATTACCTGTAAACATAACACAACATTACCTGGAAACATATCACACAACATTACCTGAAACATATCACACAACATTACCTGAAACATATCACACGACATTACCTGGAAACATATCACACAACATTACCTGAAACATATCACACAACATTACCTGGAAACATATCACACGACATTACCTGAAACATATCACACAACATTACCTGGAAACATATCACACAACATTACCTGAAACATATCACACGACATTACCTGAAACATATCACATGACATTACCTGAAACATATCACACAACATTACCTGAAACATATCACACAACATTACCTGGAAACATATCACGACATTACCTGAAACATATCACACAACATTACCTGGAAACATATCACACAACATTACCTGAAACATATCACACGACATTACCTGGAAACATATCACACAACATTACCTGGAAACATATCACACGACATTACCTGAAACATATCACACAACATTACCTGAAACATATCACACAACATTACCTGGAAACATATCACACGACATTACCTGGAAACATATCACACAACATTACCTGAAACATATCACACAACATTACCTGAAACATATCACACAACATTACCTGGAAACATATCACACAACATTACCTGGAAACATATCACACAACATTACCTGAAACATATCACACAACATTACCTGGAAACATATCACACAACATTATCTGAAACATATCACACGACATTACCTGAAACATATCACATGACATTACCTGAAACATATCACACGACATTACCTGAAACATATCACACGACATTACCTGGAAACATATCACACAACATTACCTGGAAACATATCACACGACATTACCTGAAACATATCACACGACATTACCTTGAAACATATCACACGACATTACCTGGAAACATATCACACGACATTACCTGAAGAAACATATCACACAACATTACCTGGAAACATATCACACGACATTACCTGAAACATATCACAACATTACCTGGAAACACATCACACGACATTACCTGAAACATATCACACACATTACCTGAAACATATCACACGACATTACCTGAAAGAAACATATCACACAACATTACCTGGAAACATATCACACGACATTACCTGGAAACATATCACACGACATTACCTGGAAACATATCACAACATTACCTGAAACATATCACACGACATTACCTGAAACATATCACACAACATTACCTGAAACATATCACACGACATTACCTGGAAACATATCACATAACATTACCTGAAACATATCACACAACATTACTGGAAACATATCACATGACATTACTTTGAAACATATCAATTACCTGGAAACATATCACACAACATTACCTGAAACATATCACATGACATTACCTGGAAACATATCACAAACATTACCTGAAACATATCACACAACATTACCTGAAACATATCACACAACATTACCTGGAAACATATCACACAACATTACCTGGAAACATATCACACGACATTACCTGAAACATATCACACAACATTACCTGAAACATATCACACGACATTACCTGGAAACATATCACAAACATTACCTGAAACATATCACACAACATTACCTGAAACATATCACACGACATTACCTGAAACATATCACACAACATTACCTGGAAACATATCACACGACATTACCTGGAAACATATCACACAACATTACCTGGAAACATATCACACAACATTACCTGGAAACATATCACACAAAATTACCTGAAACATATCACACAACATTACCTGAAACATATCACACGACATTACCTGAAACATATCACACAACATTACCTGAAACATATCACACAACATTACCTGGAAACATATCACACGAAATTACCTGGAAACATATCACACAACATTACCTGAAACATATCACACGACATTACCTGGAAACATATCACAACATTACCTGAAACATATCACACAACATTATCTGAAACATATCACACCACATTACCTGGAAACATATCACACGACATTACCTGGAAACATATCACACGACATTACCTGGAAACATATCACACAACATTACCTGGAAACATATCACGCAACATTACCTTGAAACATATAACACAACATAACCTGGAAACATATCACACAACATTACCTGGAAACATATCACAACATTACCTAGAAACATATCACACAACATTACCTGGAAACATATCACACAACATTACCTGGAAACATATCACACAACATTACCTGAAACATATCACACGACATTACCTGGAAACATATCACATGACCTTACCTGGAAACATATCACACGACATTACCTGAAACATATCACACACATTACCTGGAAACATATCACACAACATTACCTGGAAACAGATCACACGACATTACGTGGAACATATCACACGACATTACCTGGAAACATATCACACGACATTACCTGGAAACATATCACATGACCTTACCTGAAACATATCACACAACATTACCTCGAAACATATCACACAACATTACCTCGAAACATATCACACGACATTACCTGGAAACATATCACACAACATTACCTGGAAACATATCACACAACATTACCTGGAAACATATCACACAACATTACCTGGAAACACATCACACAACATTACCTGGAAACATATCACAACATTACCTGAAACATATCACACGACATTACCTGGAAACATATCACACACATTACCTGAAACATATCACACAACATTACCTGGAAACATATCACACAACATTACCTGGAAACATATCACACGACATTACCTGAAACATATCACAACATTACCTGGAAACATATCACACGACATTACCTGGAAACATATCACATGACATTACCTGAAACATATCACACAACATTACCTGGAAACATATCACATGACATTACCTGAAACATATCACATGACATTACTTGAAACATATCACACGACATTACCTGGAAACATATCACACAACATTACCTGAAACATATCACACGACATTACCTGGAAACATATCACAACATTACCTGAAACATATCACACGACATTACCTGGAAACATATCACACAACATTACCTGGAAACATATCACGACATTACCTGGAAACATATCACATAACATTACCTGGAAACATATCACGCGACATTACCTGGAAACATATCATACGAACTTTACCTGGAAACATAACACACGACATTACCTAGCAACAAATCACACTACACAACATGGAAACATATCACACGACATCACCTGGAAACATATCACAAACTACCTGGAAACATATCACACGACATCACCTGGAAACATATCACATGACATCACCTGGAAACATATCACACGACATCACCTGGAAACATATCACACAACCTTACCTGGAAACATATCACACGACATTACCTGGAAACATATCACACAACATTACCTGGAAACATATCACACGACATTACCTGGAAAGGAAACATATCACACAACATTACCTGAAAGAAACATATCACAACATTACCTGAAACATATCACAACATTACCTGGAAACATATCACACGACATTACCTGAAAACATATCACACAACATTACCTGAAACATATCACACAACATTACCTGAAAGGAAACATATCACACAACATTACTGGAAAGAAAACATATCACACGACATTACCTGAAACATATCACAACATTACCTGAAACACATCACAACATTACCTGAAACATATCACACGACATTACCTTGTAACATATCACACAACATTACCTGGAAACATATCACACGACATTACCTGGAAACATATCACATAACATTACCTGGAAACATATCACACAACATTACCTAGAAACATATCACATAGCATTACCTGGAAACATATCACACGACATTACCTGAAATATATCACATGACATTACCTGGAAACATATCACACAACATTACCTGGAAACATATCACACGACATTACCTGAAACATATCAAAACATTACCTGGAAACATATCACACAACATTACCTGAAACATATCACATGACATTACCTGAAACATATCACACGACATTACCTGAAACATATCACATGACATTACCTGAAAAATATCACACAACATTACCTGGAAACATATCACAAAACATTACCTGGAAACATATCACCCGACATTACCTGGAAACATAACACACAACATTACCTGAAACATATCACACAACATTACCTGAAACATATCACACAACATTACCTGAAACATATCACACGACATTACCTGGAAACATATCACACGACATTACCTGGAAACATATCACACGATTACCTGGAAACATATCACAACATTACCTGGAAACATATCACACAACATTACCTGGAAACATATCACACAACATTACCTGAAACATATCACACAACATTACCTGAAACATATCACACGACATTACCTGGAAACATATCACACGACATTACCTGAAACATATCACATGACATTACCTGAAACATATCACACAACATTACCTGAAACATATCACATGACATTACCTGGAAACATATCATGACATTACCTGAAACATATCACACGACATTACCTGAAACATATCACACGACATTACCTGAAACATATCACACGACATTACCTGGAAACATATCATGACATTACCTGGAAACATATCACACAACATTACCTGAAACATATCACACGACATTACCTGGAAACACATCACACGACATTACCTGAAACATATCACACAACATTACCTGAAACATATCACACACATTACCTGGAAACATATCACACGACATTACCTGGAAACACATCACACGACATTATCTGGAAACATATCACACAATATTACCTTGAACCATATCACACGACATTACCTGGAAACATATCACACGACATTACCTGGAAACATATCACACAACATTACCTGAAACATATCACACAACATTACCTGAAACATATCACACGACATTACCTGAAACATATCACACAACATTACCTAGAAACATATCACACAACATTACCTGAAACATATATCACAACATTACCTGGAAACATATCACATGACATTACCTGGAAACATATCACACATCATTACCTGGAAACATATCACACAACATTATCTGGAAACATATCACACGACATTACCTTGAAACATATCACACGACATTACCTGAAAGGAAACATATCACATAACATTACCTGAAACATATCACAGGACATTACCTGAAACATATCACACGACATTACCTGGAAACATATCACACAACATTACCTGAAACACATCACGACATTACCTGAAACATATCACACGACATTACCTGAAACATATCACACATTACCTGAAACATATCACAAACATTACCTGGAAACATATCACATAACATTACCTGAAACATATCACACAACATTACCTGAAACATATCACACATTACCTGAAACATATCACATAACATTACCTTGAAACTTATCATATAACATTACCTGGAAACATATCACACGACACATTACCTGAAACATATCACAACATTACCTGAAACATATCACATGACATTACCTGGAAACATATCACACAACATTACCTGAAACATATCACACAACATTACCTGAAACATATCACACGACATTACCTGAAACATATCACACAACATTACCTGGAAACATATCACATGACATTACCTGGAAACATATCATACAACATTACCTGAAACATATCACACAACATTACCTGAAACATCACAACATTACCTGGAAACATATCACACGACATTACCTGGAAACATATCACAACATTACCTGGAAACATATCACACAACATTACCTGGAAACAAATCACACAACATTACCTGGAAACATATCACACGACATTACCTGGAAACATATCACACAACATTACCTGGAAACACATCACACGACATTACCTGGAGACAAATCACACAACATTACCTGGAAATATATCACACGACATTACCTGGAAACATATCACACAACATTACCTGGAAACATATCACACGACATTACCTGGAAACATATCACACAACATTACCTGGAAACATATCACACGACATTACCTGGAAAGGAAACATATTACACGACATTACCTGGAAAAATATCACACATTACCTGAAAGAAACATATCACACGACATTACCTGGAAATATATCACAACATTACCTGAAACACATCACACGACATTACCTGAAACATATCACACAGCATTACCTGGAAACATATCACAAACATTACCTGGAAACATATCACACATTACCTGAAGAAACATATCACACAACATTACCTGGAAACATATCACACAACATTACCTGAAACATATCACACGACATTACCTGAAACATATCACACATTACCTGGAAACATATCACACAACATTACCTGAAACATATCACAAAACATTACCTTGAAACAAATCACACGACATTACCTGGAAACATATCACAACATTACCTGAAACATATCAGACAACATAACCTGGAAACATATCACACAACATTACCTGGAAACATATCACACGACATTACCTTGAAACATATCACACAACATTACCTGGAAACATATCACACGACATTACCTGAAAACATATCACACGACATTACCTTGAAACATATCACAGCATTACTTGGAAACATATCACACAACATTACCTGGAAACATATCACACAACATTACCTTGAAACATATCACACGACATTACCTGGAAACATATCACACAACATTACATGAAACATATCACACAGCATTACCTGGAAACATATCACACAACATTACCTGAAACATATCACAACATTATCTTGGAAACATATCACACAACATTACCTGGAAACATATCACACAACATTACCTGAAAACATATCACACAACATTACCTGTAAACATATCACACAACATTACCTGAAAGAAACATATCACATGACATTACCTGAAACATATCACACAACATTACCTGAAAACATATCACACAACATTACCTGGAAATATCACACAACATTACCTGGAAACATATCACACCACATTACCTGGAAACATATCACACAACATTACCTGGAAACATATCACACAACATTACCTGGAAACATATCACACAACATTACCTGGAAACATATCACACAACATTACCTGGAAACATATCACACAACATTACCTGGAAACATATCACACAACATTACCTGAAAACATATCACACGACATTACCTTGAAACATATCACAGAATAACATGGAAACATATCACACAACATTACCTGATAACATATCACACAACATTACCTGGAAAGGAAACATATCACATGACATTACCTGGAAACATATCACACAACATTACCTGGAAACATATCACACAACATTACCTGGAAATATATCACACAACATTACCTGGAAACATATCACACAACATTACCTGGAAACATATCACACAACATTACCTGGAAACATATCACACAACATTACCTGGAAACATATCACACAACATTACCTGGAAACATATCACACAACATTACCTGGAATTATATCACATGACATTACCTGGAAACATTTCACACAACATTACCTGGAAATATATCACACAACATTACCTGGAAACATATCACAACATTACCTGTAAACATATCACACGACATTACCTGGATACATATCACACAACATAACCTGGATACATATCACACAACATTACCTGGAAACATATCACACGACATTGCCTGGAAAGGAAACATATCACACGACATTACCTGGAAAGGAAACATATCACACAACATTACCTGGAAAGATATCACACAATATTACCTGGAAATATATCACACAGCATTACCTGGAAACATATCACACAACATTACCTGGAAACATATCACAAAATATTACCAGGAAACATATCACTTAACATTACCTGGAAACATATCACACAACATTACCTGGAAACATATCACACGACATTACCTGGAAACATATCACAGCATTACTTGGAAACACACTACATTACCTGGAAACATATCACACAGCATTACCTGGAAACATATCACACAACATTACCTGGAAACATATAACACAACATAACCTGGAAACATATAACACAACATAACCTGGAAACTTATCACACGACATTACATGGAAACATAACACACGACATAAAATGAAAACATATCACACAACATTACCTGGAAACATATCACATGACATCACTGTGAAAGTATATCACACAGCATCACAGACATTGACACACACACACACACACACACACACACACACACACACACACACACACACACACACACACACACACACACACACACACACACACACACACACACACACACACACACACACACACACACACACACACACACATAAATATATCACACGGGTTCACAGAAAAATATATCACACGACATTACACACACACACACACACACACACACACACACACACACACACACACACACACACACAGAAATATATCATACAGGCTCACAGGGAAATATATCACACCACATTACACACACACACACACACACACACACACACACACACACACACACACACACGGCATTTGTTTTGGATGTTCTAATCTAATAGACCGTTCCATTTCGCAAGGACAATTATTTGAGTTGGTATGTGAGAGAAATTACTGTCTCCGTTCTTTTCTGTTCTCAAGTCGTTCAGGACTTATACTCACTGGCCGATGACTCTCTTGTTTTGTTTTGATGGAACTTAAAGCTTAACCAAGTTTACCGGGAGTCGTTTCCAGGCTGCGCAATGCGTGAACGAAACTTTCTTTAAAACTGTGGCGATTTTACAAATTTACTCCTCGTCAGGTAAAACTATCACTCCTTTTTGACGCAAAGAAATGTTATCACTAATCTTAACCTTCGCATTTTGTATTGGATTTTTTTTTGTGTGTGTGTATTTTGTATTTGGTTTCGTTTTTTTTTTTTTCATGTATCTTAATCCTAATCTTTTGTATTTGATTTAGATTTTTTTTTTGTTTTTTTTTTTTGCTTTTTATCATTTTGTATTTTGTATGTCTTTTTTTTCTTTTTTTTCTTACATACATTCTGCAGTGGCCTTACTCCATAGCTGCCACGTCCCCCTCGCTCACCTCGTTAAAGTCATCCTCGCCTTCATCATCCTTACTCAACAGGCCCAGGGTGGTGGGCGGGCGAGTCCGGAGGGGCGGCAACAACGCCTACCCCGAACTGCCCCTCTACCACCTCCACCACCTCCCCCACCTCTCCCCGGCCCACTTCCACCCGGTCCACCTCCTCAAATCCATCCTCTTCTTCAATTTCCTCGGCAGGCAGCTCGGGATGGATGCCAAAGGCTCCCACCCCCAACTGCCCCTCCTCCACCGCCTCCATCACCTCCCTCCGATCCACGTCCCCAAACTCATCCTCGTCTTCACTCTCCTCCTCACCCCGAGGGTGGTTGACGGGCGGGTCAAGAGGGGGGACTAGGGCCCCCACCCTGAACTGCCAATCCACTGCCTCCACCACCACAACCACCTCCCTCAGTTCCACTTCTTCAAAGTCATCCTCTTCACCCACAGGGTCAAGATCAAGACCAGGGTCATCGTCAGGGTTGTCATCATCAGAGTTGTCATCGCCAGGGTTGTCATCGCCAGGGTTGTCATCGCCAGGGTTGTCATCGTCAGGGTTGTCATCGCCAGGGTTGTCATCGTCAGGGTTGTCATCGCCAGGGTTGTCATCGCCAGGGCTGTCATCGCCAGGGTTGTCATCGCCAGGGTTGTCATCGTCAGGGTTGTCATCGCCAGGGTTGTCATCGTTAGGGTTGTCTTTGTCGGGGGCGCTGGGCCCCGAGATGAAGCTCGCTAGGGTAGCGAGCAGCAACCCTTGCAAGACCCACCACCAGTAGGCGAGGGTGTCCAGGGCATCGGGGGTGTCCAGGGTCAGTCCGTGCAGCAGGGGCTGTGCCTGCAGGTCGTTAAGCACGCGGAGGGCGCCTCGCGCGAGATCGTCACTATAGGTGACGTGAATGGCGAGCCACGTCCTGCGCAGGGAATCATGTCCGTGCGTCAGGAGGAGGACGAGCACGGAGCACAGCGCTGCAATGCCCCGCAGGAGGTCACTCTGGCCCTGCTGATGGTAGGCGTAGGCCAGGTACGTGGCCGGCCAGCAGCAGGAGCAGCAGCAGGCCGGCCACACACGTGTACGCGCAACGCATAACAGCCTTTCGTAGGCGTTGGCAAGGCGTTGATAAACGCGACATTATGCCTTCGGTCGTTCCGTGTTTGGTGTTATTGTACATCTGCAGCTACACTTCACCCTCAGTGCCAAGATCCCTCTCAGTGTCATCGTCAGGTTGTCGTCGTCGGGGCTGTAGTCATCAGGGGCGCTCGGCCCGAGATGAAGCTCGCCAGGGTAGCGAGCAGCAGCCCCTGTAGGACCCACCAACAGTAGGCGAGGGTGTGCAGGGCGTCGGGGCCCAGGCCCAGGGCGTGCAGCAGGGCTGTGCCTGCAGGTCGTATAGCACAGCGAGGGCCTCTCGCACGAGGTCGTCACCATAGGTGACGTGAACGGTGAGCCACGCCCACCGCATTAAGGAACCCGGATGGCCGGAGGAGGGCGAGGGTGGCACGGCGAGCACGGAGCACAGCGCGGCAATGCCCCGCAGGAGGTCACTCTGGCCTTGCTGGTGGTAGGCGTAGGCCAGGGTGGCCGGCCAGCAGCAGGAGCAGCAGCAGGCCGGCCACACACTTGTACGGGCGGCGCATAATAGCCTTGCATAGGCGTTGGCAAGGCGTTGATAAGCGCGACATAATGACTTCCATGGCTCCGTGTTTGTTGTTATCGTGTTTCTGAAGGAACACTTCACTTTGTGAGTTATCTTCGAGAGGTAATTCAACCGTTACGTGCATGTTGCTGTTAATGCACCTCTGCTGTCCATCCTCCACCGCCACCACCACCTCCCTCACTTCCACTTCTTCAAAGTCACCCACAGGGCGAGGATCACGGTCAGGGTCATCGCCAGGGTTGTCATCGTCAGGGTTGTCATCGCCAGGGTTGTCATCGTTAGGGTTGTCTTTGTCGGGGGCGCTGGGCCCCGAGATGAAGCTCGCTAGGGTGGCGAGCAGCAACCCTTGCAAGACCCACCACCAGTAGGCGAGGGTGTCCAGGGCATCGGGGGTGTCCAGGCCCAGTCCGTGCAGCAGGGGCTGTGCCTGCAGGTCGTTTAGCACGCGGAGGGCGCCTCGCGCGAAATCGTCACTATAGGTGACGTGAATGGCGAGCCACGCCCTGCGCAGGGAATCATGTCCGTGCGTCAGGAGGAGGACGAGCACGGAGCACAGCGCGGCAATGCCCCGCAGGAGGTCACTCTGGCCCTGCTGATGGTAGGCGTAGGCCAGGGTGGCCACGTGGCCGGCCAGCAGCAGGAGCAGCAGCAGGCCGGCCACACACTTGTACGCGCAGCGCACGTCCATGTTGCTTTTATTGTGTTTCTCAATGGTTGGTTGAGTCTGTGAGTTCTCTTCGAGGGGTATTTCTACCACTACGTGCATCCTGCATTTATTGTGTTTTGGAGTGTTCGTTTGAGTTTGTGAGTTTTCTTGGAGGGGTAATTCCACCCTTACTTCCATGCAGCTTTGTTTTTGTTTTTGAGTGTTTGCTTGTTTTTGTGGGTTAGCTGCGTGAGGCAATCCAGGCGTTATGTTCATTTAGCTTTATTGTACTTTCGAATTAAGGTTATCTTGGCTCGGGGGCCGGCCACGGGATTTTGATTTCTAGAGATGGGGACACCCTTTTCCCTTTGCTTACCCTATATAGGGTCGAGATTTACCACATCACCTCGGTTTGAGATATTCCGTTTTAGGGACCTTGGAGTTGACATTGCATAGGGCGAAATCTAGAGCTAGTTGCACCTTTCGTAGTGAAGATCGCTACGGGAGCTGATTGGCTGGGTGGAGGGAGGGTGCTGTTGGCTCCGCGAGCTGATTGGCTGGATGGAAGGAGGTCTTATTCTTAAAGGTATCGGCGCCTCGGTTCGCCTGTTTGAAAAGACTCTCATTGAAGTGGCTGGGGTTTTCATGGACTGTTCTGTGGTGCTGGTGATAGTTGTACACGCCTTCTGCACCCCGAATGGTAAAATCACCCATGACATACCGGTTAACCTTCTCTGTGGCCTTGGGAAACAGTCACAATGGGAGCCCGATTCGTTTCAGTAAGAAGTGACCATTTTCTCCCTTCAGTAATTTTGTAATCCCACTGTCTTAAAATATTATGCGAAACAGATGAATGAGAATAATAACAGGTGGAGGAGGTTAATAGGAAGGGAAGGAGGAAAATTGGAGATATAAGTGCATGGAAGGAGAGAAGAAGTGGAGGGAAGAAATTGAAAGGGAAGGTTAAAAAGGAAAGCGCAAATGCGAGGAGGAAGAAACTAAGGA